>NW_026059989.1:0-26433 GCF_023721935.1 Panthera uncia | reverse complement strand
GATAAAAATGACTAAAACTTGTACTTTAATTGTTTTAATGTTTATTTATTTTTGAGAGAGAGAGAGAAGGGGAGAGGGAGGGAGAGAGAGAGAGAGAGAGAGAGAGAGAGAGAGAGAGAGAATGAGCAGGGGAGGGACAGAGAGAGAGGGAGACACAGAATCCAAAGCAGGCTCCAGGCTCTGAGCTGTCAGCACAGAGCCCGACACAGGGATCGAACTCACAAACCGTGAGATCATGACCTGAGCCAAAGTTGGATGCTTAACCAAATGAGCCACCCAGGTGCCCCATGTAGTTTACAATTTAAATAAATTACTTTCATATACATTTTAGCAATTTAATATTTCAAAAACTTTGATATAATTTATCATTTATAAATATATTTATATTGTATTATATTATATTACATAATATATTGTATTATATATTATATCATTTATAAATATATTTATCATTTCTTCTTTGTATACAAGAAAATTTTGTATTTTCTGAGAGATTGAGGAAATAGTCTCAAATCACACAGCCTGGCCTGGCCTCAAACATACCAGGCTGCCCAACCCAAATGGTGTTTTTGTGCGGACAAGATGCATCCTGGGTCTGCCAGCACAGCCCCAGCTGATTTTCAAGCCCCTATCCATTCAGCAGGCAAATATTCTCAATTATTTGAGATTGCCCTGCAAATTTGAACTTAAATCCCATGCTCTGTGCACCATCACTGTATCAGACTGCCTTAAAAAAAATAAAGCTAATTAAAAAGTAGAAAATGCTTGGATGTGTTTCTATGTGAGTTGGGTGGGTTGTGGGTAATGATAACATATGAAATAACAGAAAATATGGATGGCGAAATCATCTTTTAAAAACTTTTATATTCTAGTCCTAAATTGGGAATAAAAGAGGTCTAGTATCAGAAGTAGACAGAATGCTCAACAGGTGAAACTTCTCTTTACCAATAAAGGGGATGGCCAACAACCTGTGGGTTGCAGATGGGGCGAAGGAAGGGAATGAAGATGCATATCAGGATGGTGGTATATGCACTGATGCTGTGTCAATGCAAAAAGGTTTTACACTTAAGACCCAATCTATACAGTATTATAAGCTTCAGTGTTTCTACCTCCTTTTCTTATGACTGATATTGAAACTTACTAGATGTATTGTTTTGCTTTTTTCTTCTCATGATGCAAAATTATGCCTTTTTAGAAAATATCAAAAATGGAATACATTACCTGAAGTATACAAATATTTTCCCCCCAAAATTATATTCAATGTCTGAGTAGTCTTAGCTATCCTGTAGTTAGGAGTTTGTTGTGTTCAAGGTATCTACCCAAACTCATTATACGCTCATGAAAGCAAGAATTCCGTATTTTTCCTGTAGAGTAAAATTCTTCCATTAATAACACGCTCTATTCCAATTTTTTAAAAATTAAAAGAGAAGCAAAAGGAATTTGGTAAAGCAATAAATCCAATTTCAAAACAAGATCTGTATGTAAATAGAATGTAAATGGTGGACTTACTCTTATAAAGAGTATCTTATCCCCAAGTCGGTACCGTCCTTCAGATAAGTACTCAATAGAAAATCGGTGGGAACAACTACAAGGAGGGTCTTCAGCAATATGTTTAACCTAAGATTAAAAATAAACAAAATTTAGTGCTTGTGACAAAAAATATTTTATTTAAGATTAAAATGCAAGGTTATTTGATAAGAAAATCAAACTCAAAGATAAGAATTTAAAGACAGTTGAGCCATTTATCTCTCCTTTACCTGTTGACATATATTGGGATATGTTTTTTGTTGTTTTTTTTTAAGTAGCCTCTATAACCAACCTGAGGCTTGAACTCATGATACCAAGATCAAGAGTCACATGGTCTACCAACTGAGCCAGCCAGGCGCCCTGACAACTGTTGAGATTAGACATTAACTAATCTAATAAAAGCTGGCAGTGACAGTCTTTTTTTTTTTTTTTAAAGTAGACTCCACACCCAACGTGGGGCTCGAACTCAGGACCCTGAAATCAAGAGTCACATATTCTACTGACTGAGCCACCCCCAGCTGCCCCAGTGATGAAGTCCTGAGTCTCTCTCTCCTCCTCCCACCCTACCTCTTTCCCTCCCCCTCACTCTCTCTCTGCCCAAGTGCAATCAGGATCCTAGTGCTTTCACTGACCACTGGAGAAGTTCTAAAAGTGTGTACAACAGTGAAGTCAATTCAAAACACATTACAACACATTAGGAAATACATGAATTCATTTTTAAGCTTGAATTGTTTTATGCCCTTGATTAATATATCTTTGTCAAATCAAAGACAGGCCACTCAGATAAAGCTTGAGTAGGAATTCTCCCTTGTTCCTTAACACCATGCTAACAGTGGAGGGAAATATCTAGATTCTTCCAAAGTTACTGTTTGAAATAAGTAGAGGCATATTTATATCTATTCACCCAAACAGGGTGAAATTCTAAAGAATTCAATTCAAGAGGCAATTTTTCTAAAAGTGCTCACTTTGTATCAATAGTCTGCTAAGGAGATGAGAGTTGGAGAGAAATCCCTACCTCTATCCCTCAAGGAGCTTACAGATTTTTACCTGCAGTAAACATCTAAAAAATTACAAAAACTGGAATATAAAAAGAAATTCAGGAATTTTATATTTAAAACGTGGACATTATAATAAATTGATTAAAAATTAAAATATTTGTTAAGGTATGTTTGATTGAAAAAAAGTTGCATATCCGCCACCATGGAAAATACTTTGTTTTCCTAAAATTACATTTTTGAAAAAGCAAGGCCATGAATATTTTTCTCAATTACTTGTCACACACAGCATATCTAAACAAACTCATTTAATTGAACTTAGGCATGATGTGAAACCAAAATCTCTTCAGATATGCCCAATTTAGCTGAGCACTAATAGAAATGTATGATTGTCTTCATTATCCACCCAACGTGAATAGCCACAGGTGGATTCACCAGGGCCTGATCAGAAGGGTCCAGAATTTATCTCCCTACATAATTCATTTAACAAAATAATATGATCATAAACAGAACTTATTTTCATAAGCCATTCAATTAAGTTTATCTTGTTCATAGCCTGGTATATGTGCACATGTGCACACACATAGTGCATGCATAAGATGGCTAAAAATAAAGTAAGTATGGGTAAAGAATTTACCATTATTAGAACCATTTACACATTAGTTAACCAAAGTAATCTAAAAGGAGGTATTTTTTTAGTCACTACTTTCTATCCATAAATGTTTCTTTTTTTTTTTTATTTTTTAATTTTTTTTTATCCATAAATGTTTCATAGGCATACAGAATTATAGTTGAATACAGCACTCTAAATAATGAATCAGATGATAATTGTTCCTTATTTTAAACCTGACCCCAAGATTTCTATAGACCCCATATGTATAGGTGGACACTGAATGTATTCACGTAGCACATATATATTTGGAGAAATGTGTTCCTTTTTAGTGTTCACAAGAATGTGAACATGAAAAGTCACTACTTTCTTGAAAATATCCAAACACCACTTACATTCAGCAGTAAAGATTAGCGTTGATCCACAATCTAAATAAAGGGGTAAGCTTAAAAGAAATGAGCTATAGGTAAGAAGTGTTCTCTTCTGATTTCATCTATTGCATAATTAACATTAAAACACTAAAGGATGGGGCGCCTGGGTGGCTCCATCGGTTAATGTCCAACTTCGGCTCAGGTCATGCTCTCACGGTTTATGAGTTCGAGCCCCACGTTGGGCTCTGTGCTAAGAGCTCAGAGCCTGGAGCCTGCTTCAGATTCTATGTCTCCCCCTTCTCTGCCTCTCCGCCGCTCGTGCTCTGTCTCTCTCTGTCTCTCAATAATAAACAAACATTAAAAAAAATTTTTTTAAGTAAAATAAAACAAAAAAATAAAACACTAAAGGAAACAGCTAATGAAATTAAAATAATTTAAAAAGGTACTACTCTACTATCGATTATGTACTTTTCACAAATATTTTTCTTATTGCTATATAGTCTTCCGAAGGATCACATACAATGATTATTCTGTTAAGATAATGATTCTAATTCACCTACCCATTGACCTATTTGAGAATATTTATATTGCTTCCAATTTCTCACCATTATAAATAAACACAATAAATACTTTCATGCATTCTACTTTTTTATTCCCCTTCAATTACAACAAAAAGGAAAGAGAAACACTTTTGTGGTTCTTGATATCCATTTGTCAACTTGTTTTTCAAAAGTTTACATCATTTTCCATCACAAGTAGCAATCCCTAAGTATAGTTTTACCAGAATTTACCAGCACCAGATTTCATAATTTAAAAAAATTTTACTAATGAGGCAAATTTTGTGTCTTAATTCCTTGATTATCAGCAAGTTTCAACACTGTATTTTTCTCTTGTGTGAACAACAATTTTTGCCCATTTACCTTCTGGAAATGTTTTTCTTATCAAACTGTGCATGATCTTTATATAATAGGGAAATTAACACAATGTACTTCCTATTTAGTAAAAAAATATTTTGGGGCACCTGGGTGGCTCAGTTGGTTAAGCATCCAATTCTTGGTTTCGGCTCAGGTCATGATCTCACAATTTGTGAGATCAAGCCTTGCATTTGGCTCAGTGCTAACAGCACCAGAGCCTGCTTGGGATTCTGTCTATCTGTCTCTCTTTCTCATTCTCTCTCTCAAAATAAATAAACATTTTTTAAAACTTTACCAATGTTTTCTTCTTTATCATTATTTTAAATTATATGAAATTGAAAATGTTTTACTTTTTACCTACTACATTATCACTGTGTAACATACTGACATTGGCAGTCATCAGATAAATCAATAATATCATGTAGGTAAATATATTTTGGCCTGGTAAAGAGTATTCAGGTTGACATTTTCTTAATCTGTCTTGCAAGGATATCCAAATGTCTTACTATAGACTTTTATTACATTAAACAAAACAATCAAAGCAACACTTTCTAAATGTTTATTAGTAATGACTTATTCATTATTTCTTTTTTAAAAAAATTTTTTAATGTTTATGTATTTTTGAGAGAGACAGAGTGTGAACGGGGGTGGGGCAGAGAGAGGCGGAGACACAGAATCCAAAGCAGGCTCCAGGCTCTGAGCTGCCAGCACAGACCCAGATATGGGGCTCAAACTCACAAACTGTGAGATCATGACCTGAGCTGAAGTCAGATGCTTAACTGACTGAGCCACCCAGGCGCCCCTTATTCGTTATTTCTTAAATAATTGTGTACATTAAGCACTTTCATAAATACTACAGTCTGAAAAAGACCATAATTCTAAGCAACAGTGGAAGCAGAAAGAAATGTTTGCTACTCAGTTCACCTCCATCATTTACTAGACTACAGTCATTGCAGAAGACCCAGCCTGAGCAACTGCAACTCTAACTTCTACATGATGACGAACAGGTCAAGTTAAAAGGCTTTCCAGTTGAGACCCCTTATCTAAAAGTCTGCATATATTCTGTCAGGGCAACATTCACAAAAACCCCATCAATTTGCTCCCACAGCTATTCCTCCTATATTCTTCAAGTATCAGTGTACCATTTACATAGAAACCTTGGAAATCACCCTAGATTTTCTCCCTCATCAGAATTAGGATTCCTTCAATTCTACCTCTAAATATGTCCTATAATTGTTCATTCTGCTTCACCTTCACTACTGCTGCTTGAGTTTAGGTTCTCATCATCTCACACCTGGATTATTACAATAAAACCAATATAATCTCTACATGACCATGAGAGTAATCCTTATAATTTGCAAATCATATTATAATAGTAATAGTAACATGTTTTAAACAAGAATTAATACGTTCTTTGGCCTACAGTACCCTTCATGGTGGACTCCAGCCTATTTGCCTCTCCACTTCTCAACTACACATCCATCCCTTATCTTAAACAAGAAACAACAAATTACCTTTAACAGATAGTGCCCTAAACTCACCAGGGAATGGAAATTAGTACTGGTGTATGTTCTGAATAAGAAACATTTTCTTTTAAATGGAACATCACCTGTGGCAAACTATGAGACTTTGACATATCATAGTTGAGAGAGAAAATAAAGTGATTACTTACAGCTTCATGAAGTTCTTCATGCTGACAGCATGATTTCGGAATGCTAATGGAATCTTCAGGCCCAGAAGTATTAAGTAAGGTCTCTTCCAGTTCAATTTCTTTCTCAAGTTTTACTAATACTGGCGGCTCAATCCCGTATCTGGAAACCAATTAGGAGATCTCATTATTCAAGAAAAGTCTGACCCAAACACTTCCCTGCATATCATGATAGGTTATGTTTTATTTTTAAAGTGAAGTCCTTATGATTCTCTTCTACCAGTTGTTTCACTGGAACATCTAGAAATGCTTTTTAATGTCTCAAGGACTGCCAAAAATTTAAGATATAATCACATCATACTATATATTTGTACTACTGGATGCTCCCAAATTTCAACTGGGATCCCAAAAGTCAGTGACCTTTAAAGTCAGCTCAAGAGTTAGGGTGACTGGGTGGTTCAGTCGGTTAAAGTCAGCTTGAGAGTAAAGACGGGGCTGAGCCAGGTATGAAGGACACCAAGCCTCCACCTTCTTATCAGACCCTCTTTGTGTCCAGAGGATATGCCTTGCCTTGAAGTGCTAAGAGTTTTACATGCTCTTACCCTATTCTTAGTCTAAAAACTTTAAGTAACTACTTTTATAGTTTAATATTAAATGAAGGCAAAGTATATGGGTGAGCAGATGTTGACACATGACACAGCTCACACAAATAGAACAAAGTTAATATAAAAAAAAAGGAAGAAGAAGAATAAATAAGAGATTAAGTTATTTCAATCAAAAATTCTTTTCTTTTAGGGATGCCTTGTGGTTCAGTCAGTTAAGCATCCAACTCTTGATTTGGGCTCGGATCATGATCTCACAGCTCAGGAGTTCGAGCCCCACATTGGGCTATGTGCTGACAGCATGGAGCCTTCTTGGGATTCTCTCTTTCCTTCGCTCTCTGCTCTTTCCCCACTCTTTCTCTCTCTTTTAAGATAAATAAACATTTTTTTTTAAGTATTTTCTTTTATTTATAGAAATAGTGTTCTATCTAAAATAAAGTAGTTTTTAAAAAGTTTATAACATTGAAGTTCTGAAATAATGTGAATGCATACCTTGACACAATTCGACCAATTTCTAGAAGACAAAGATACACCTGTCTTGGGTCTTTGTGCAAAACTGTGAGAAAATAAGACCACATATTTTAAAGGGCAAAATTAAATAGGGAAATGTATTTCTGGCATGGAAGAAGTAAAAGAAAAGAATAATGAAGACACTAGGTTTACTTGTATGGAGACTTAGAAAAGACATTTTTATTTTCTCTACATATTATCATCTTCCATAAATTAAAAAAAAAACTGGCTAACAAGAAGAAAATGAAAACTTACCATGTACCCAAATTTGTAGCATTTTAGGTCTAAACACCTAAGATCTTAGTAACATTAAATTATTATATTTCAGATCTCTCAATAAGAGATATTAAGAGATATATCACTTCAATTTTATTCTAAACTCTCTTTAGCTTAGGACTATGTGTTAATGACCTTCTCAAACTTTTTCAAAAACAGAAAAGAAGGAGCACTTTCTAACTCATTCTATGAGGTCAATATTACCCTGATACCAAAGTCAGACAAATATATCACAGGAAAACTAAAGACCAGTATCTTTTACGAATATAGATACAAAAATCTTCAATGCAATCCTGAAAAACTAAATCCTGGAGCAAGTGGGATTTATCCCAAGAATGCAAAGTTGGTTGAACATATGAAAATCAACCAATATAATGCACCATATTAATAAAATAAAAGAAACACACAATTATCTCAGTAGACACAGAAAAAGAATTTGACAAAATCCAATACCCTTTACTTGAGAAGAATTAGAAGAAGGAGGAGGAGGAGAAGAAAAGACTCAACAAACTAGGAATAGAAGGAAACTTTATAAATCTGAAAATGTACATCTTTGAAAAATCCATAGTTAACATCATTCTTAATGGTAAAAGACTGAGAATCTTCTTCCTAAGAATAGGGAAAAGATGAGGATGTCCACACTCTCCTCTTCTATTTGGAATTGTACTGGAGGTTCTAGGCAGGGCATGTAGGCAAGAAAAACAAATAAAAGACATCCATATGGGAAAGGAAGAAGAAAAACTATCTCTATTCACAGATGACATTGTCCTTTGCATCTAAAATCCCTAAGGAATTTATTAAAAAAAAAAAAAGGCAAACAAGCAGGTTCAGCAAAGTTGCAGGATACAAGATGAGTATACAAAAATCATTTCACTTTATATACTAGAAATAAACAATCTGAAAATGTAATTTAAAAATAATTCAGTTTGCAATGCTTCAAGAAAAATAAAGTACTTAGGAATAAACTTAATCAAAGAATTGTATGACTTGTTTACTGAAAAGTACAAAATATTGTTGAAAGAAGATACAAATAAATGGAAAGACATCCTGTGTTCATGGATTGGAAGACATAATATTGTTAAGATGACAATACTCTCCAAAACTGACCTACAGATTCAATGCAATCCCTATCAAAATTCCAATAGCCTTTTTTAAAGAAATGGATAAGCTGATAAAATTCATATAGAATTGTAAGACAGAATAGCCAAAATAAAAACAAAGTTGGAAGACTCACATTTCCCAATTTCAAAACTTACTACAAAGCTACAGTTAAGCAAGACAATGTGTTACTGGCATAAGGATAGACATATAGACCAGTGGAATGGAACTGAGTGTCCAGAAATAAATCCAGACATTTATGTTCAATTGATTTTCAAAAACAGTGGCAAGACAACACAATAAGGAAAAGAACAGTTTTTTCAACAAATGGTGCTAGCACAACTGGATGTCTACATGCAAAAGAACGAATTTAGACCCTTACTTCACAACATATACAAAAGATAACTCAAAATGGATCAAAGACCTAAAGATAAAGGCTAAAACTATAAAACTCTTAGAAGGAATAAGAGGTAAAAATCTGTGTGGCCCTGGATTAGGCCATAGTATTTTATTTATTTATTTATTTTTTTGGGGGGGCAAAAAAAAAGTAATAATTTATTTTTAGTAAACAAATTGTTTTTTTAATTGTTTGGTTTTTTTTTTATGTATTATATATATATTTTTTTATTTATTTTTTAATATATGAAATTTACTGTCAAATTGGTTTCCATACAACACCCAGTGCTCATCCCAAAAGGTGCCCTCCTCACTACCCATCACCCACCCTGCCCTCCCTCCCACCCCCCATCAACCCTCAGTTTGTTCTCAGTTTTTAACAGTCTCTTATGCTTTGGCTCTCTCCCACTCTAACCTCTTTTTTTTTTTTTTTTTTTCCTTCCCCTCCCCCATGGGTTTCTGTTATGTTTCTCAGGATCCACATAAGAGTGAAACCATATGGTATCTGTCTTTCTCTGTATGGCTTATTTCACTTAGCATCACACTCTCCAGTTCCATCCATGTTGCTACAAAAGGCCATATTTCATTTTTTTCTCATTGCCACGTAGTATTCCATTGTGTATATAAACCACAATTTCTTTATCCATTCATCAGTTGATGGACATTTAGGCTCTTTCCATAATTTGGCTATTGTTGAGAGTGCCGCCATAAACATTGGGGTACAGGTGCCCCTATGCATCAGTACTCCTGTATCCCTTGGATAAATTCCTAGCAGTGCTATTGCTGGGTCATAGGGTAGGTCTATTTTTAATTTTCTGAGGAACCTCCACACTGCTTTCCAGAGCGGCTGCACCAATTTGCATTCCCACCAACAGTGCAAGAGGGTTCCTGTTTCTCCACATCCTCTCCAGCATCTATAGTCTCCTGATTTCTTCATTTTTAGGCCATAGTATTTTAAATATGACACCAAAAGCACAAGTAATCAAAGAAAAGATAAACTGAACTTAAAATAAAAACTTTCATGAATCAAAGGACACTATCAAGACAGTGAAAGGCAACCCAAAGACTGGGTGAAAATATTTGCAAATCATGTATTTGATAAGGGCCTATTATTCAGAATAAATAAAGAACTCTTACAAGGCAACCAAAAAAGATAAAAGACCCCCCCAAAAAATGAGCAAAAGATTTGAATAAAGATTTCTCCAAAGAAGACAAATAAAAGGTCAATAAGCCATGAAAAGATGGCCAATATCATTGGTCATTAAGGAAATGTGAATCAGAACCATAATAAGCCACCGCTTCACATCTCCACTAGGATAGTCATAAAAAACAAATAAATAACAAGATATGAAGGTGTGTTTCACCAGTGGGAATGTAAAATGGTGCAGTCACTGTGAAAAGTTTGGTAGTTCCTCAAAAAGATAAACATAGAATTACTACGTGATTCAACAATTCCACTTTTGGTATATCCCTGAGAGAATTAAAAACATACATTCACTCAAAAACTTGCATACAAATGTACATAGCAGCATTATTCATAATGATCAAAAAGAAAAAACAATCAAAATGTCTATCAGATGATAATGTATTTTAAACAATGCAGTATATCCACACATAGAATATCATTCAGCCACAAAAAGGAATGAAGTACTGTTGAATGCTACAACATAAATGAAACATGTTAAATGAAAAAAAGCCAGACACAAAAAGCCACATATGTTATGGTTCTATTTATACAAAATCTCCACAATATGCAAATCGATAGAGAAAGAAAGTAGATTAGTGGTTGCCAGAAGATGAAGGTAGGCAGTAATTGGGACTACTTGTTAATAGCTTTGAGTTTTCTTTTGTGAATGATGGAAATGTTCTGGAATTAATTAGTGGTGAGTGTTGCATCACACAGTGAATGTACTAAAAACCAGTTAAGTGTACATTTTGAAATGAAGAACTTTATGTTACATGAAGTACCTATCAATTTTTTTAAATGCTATCAACAAAACCTATTATGCTTAAAATGGTTAAGATGCTAAGTTTTGTTCTGCATACTTTAGCACATTAGAAAATTTTGTTTGATTTTTTTTAAAGGAACCCAAATGTTAACCTAATGGTTCAAAGATACTTAATGAAAAACAAAGTCAGAGAAACAAAAACCTTGACCATTAGAACTCAACTAAATGCACGGTAGTTGTGGATCATCTACCTTTCTTTTCTTGTCCTTAGAGTTAAAAACTCTAGGAAACTTCTGAACCCTAACAGAATAATGGTATATGTGATGAATAATATGCATACTGACTTCCCCAATGGAAATGGCAATTGTTCTTTGATTTATGAATATTATCTATTATATAACCCAAGCACAAAGTATACTCTTCCAAAGCAATAGCAAGGCCTTATTTTAATTTAAAATTCATACCAAAAGGAATGTGTCCTGCAATTTTTATTAAACTTGTTTCTCTAAACACTTAAAAGTACCTTAAAATAGCATGTTTGCTTTTTTAATTGTTTTCCCTAGCAAAATGTAAAAAATTAAGAGTCTTATCTCTGAAACTTTTAGAAAGTAAAAACATTAGGTCATCAGTTCAATGCCTAGAAATGAATTAATGTTACTGGCAGTGCTTTATTTAGTCTTATACTGACCTTCAGGACAGTCAGAAGATGCCATCTACTTAGAATGAGAAACATACAATTTTATATCCTTTCAGAAACAAAAATTAGAAAGTAGAGACTTCAAAGCATGTCCTCTTCCCCTTGATCTCTACAAGCTGTATAGGACATTAAATCAACCTCATTGTCAATAACAATCAGCACACCTGGATTAAAGCAGGGTGAAAATGGGGGTAAAATAGTAACTCATTACATTTTTTTTTAATTGTACAGTGGATAGGAATATCCAGAGACATATCAAATGGGTAGCAGTGGGAGCAGCCTACCCTATGTGCAGGCAACAAGGGTGTGCACAGTGAGAGAATTTATTTTGTTCTTTTTTTAGTTTATTTTCTCAGTTTATGTTTGATATGAAACTATGAACAGATGGTTACCTAATAGCCTGAGTCTTTGCTTAAGGTAGTGGAACTAGTTACTCCTTTTTTTTTAAGTTCAGAGAATTTTAAAACAATAATAAAACCGTCTAAAAATTGGTTTGTTTTTTATTATCACCATGAACCAGCAATTCTAAACAATGTCAGCGATAAAATACTTGTCTCTACCAGGGCACATTACTACTCCCATGACCCTCACCAACCCGTGGTACACTACTGTTCCTATCAAAACATTATCAATTCTATATGTGTATGTATATACATATACAAATGCTTTGAGGAAATATATACATATAGTAATCTAAAACTTAGGTATCTAAGATACCTAACACTTCAGTCCACACAAATGCTTCTACTAACTTAAAGTACATGAGACAATATGTCAGTAATTCTTCAGTAGAACATGACTTTTTAAAATGAATTGTCAAAAACATGAATCCACTTAGATAATCAATTTGTCAGCTACTGTGTATAAGGTAAATCTAAATACCACCATGAGCATAAACTATTTGGCCTTCTGTTATTTCTATAATTATTCAGTTAAAAAGAAATTACTAATAATTTAGACTTTGTAGAATAATTCTGAATGAAAAGATTCATTAGTAAAGGATTAGTCCAGAATCTTCCCTTGAACAACTCATTTAGGAAGTAAAATATTTCTACAGCATTCTAAATATATGAGATCTTTAACTATAAATGAAAAGCCTAATATATATGGTTTAGAATCTGATTCTCCAACTGTTTTACATATATTTAAAGTATAAATTTTTCTAAGAAAATGAGATATGGAATTTGAGTCCTTATTTGGGGAAAAAAAAAAATTAGATGTGAGGCATACAAAAGTACCCTAATAAACATTAAACACAATGATAACAACAACACTTACCTAAACCTTCAGATTCAAAGAGGTAAGTCTCATCAACCCCAATGTGCCTACACCAGTGAAGGAAGTTTGCAGTATTGTCTCTAGCAAAGAATGAACCTGAGACAGCATCTTTCTTACAGGGCACTTTTCTCATTGGAAAATTCTGGAAAAGGTGAAAGAATAATTTCAAAAATGCAGATCAAAAGTATTTTTATTAGATATCCATTATGATATTACTAAGTAAATGTTTGATGTATTGAATGTCACTTAAAAGTACACATTAGGAAGAAAAGATATTTTCAAAAATTATTTTATTTTACTTTAAATATATTTCAGAAGATGATTCCTAGAAAATCAATCTAGTCAAAACTAGCAGCAGGATTAAGCATCTCTAACCTCTTTCTTCTTAAAATGACACAGAAGTCTTAATTAAAATTAAAAAATGACAGTCTAATAATTCCAAAGCACATCTAAATGTCTCTCCATATGCAGGTAAATACAAACACAAAATTATTGCTATGTTAAAGGTTAATGTTATGTTAACTCAGTTTTGCTCATTTCCTTATCTGCAGAGTCATAAATATGGTTCTGAGTTTCTTGGAGAGACTGTCAAATAAGGAAGTAGTAACCCATTCTTAATTCAAGTTCTTTGAAAACTGATGGTCTAAGTTTTATAGAATCCTAATTCTTTGACTATCTGGACCAAGAATAGTTAGATAATCTTGCTAAGGCGGAGTGGTTTTAGTTCTGTTTTAAATTTTTACTTGAAAAAGCAATTTATGCATAAGATTTTTTAAAATGCAATAGGCACCATAGGGTATAAGTCTTTCTCCCACTTCTATCACTCAGTTCCTCTCTTTACCTAGAGCTAACCACTATTACCAGTTCCTTATATACCCTTCCTGTTGCTGTATTTTCCAGAATTAAAACAGTCTTGTGAGTTTTTGTAATTGTCAACTGAAATCTTCTCACTCACATGTTAACAAGCATCGCTACGCACAGAGTATACATATCTGCACCGACAGAATGCTACATAAACATGCTAGGCTGCAATATGATTTGTGTATGTGCACATACACACTTAACAGTAGGCTGTAGGCATCTTTTGGGGTGAAAAATAACAGATTAAAATAGTCATTTCTAATGAATGGATAATACATTCCACTCTGTTTAGGTACCATAATTAATTTTTAATAATTTCTTTATTGATAAGCATTTAAGCTGCTCTTAACTTTTTTGCACACTCATTTGTGTGAATTTGTGGTTATTTTCCTAGAATAAATTCCTGGGAGAATTACTTTATGTATCAAAAGATGTGCTTTATTTTCAGTGTGCTGTCTATCACCCACTGTCTCCCAGCAAGATGATACCAATTTATATTTCTACCAACACTGTGTGAGGGTCCAGACCCCACATTCACAGACCTCAGATCTCATCAGTGACCAATGTCTGATGAAAAGAAGAAACCTCGTCTACTTCAAATCATGAATTTAGGGTCAATGGAAGAAAAATGTCTAAAAAAATTATTATTCATTCAACCAAATTATAGAATTTACCATCAAGACGATATATATATGGAGAATATGATGATGATGATGATAATGCTGATGATGGTAATAGTAATGGTAATAATAATAATAATAATAGCCCCAAACTGTGTGCCAGGGACCAACACAAGCTTTTTTCTCATTTAACTCTCACAAGTGAGAATACTGTTCTCAGGAACAGCTAACTAGTTACTGGATATTAACTTACACTAAATGCTAAGCTAAATACCATCCATACGTTACCTCATTTAATTTCACCAAACCTTCACAAATAAATCTAACAAGGTAAATGTCAATACCTCCATTTTGCAAGTGAGAATATTTTTTTCAGATGCTCAAAAAGATTAGGTAAATTATCTAACGTCTTGTAGATACTTGGGTGGAAGTTCACAACCTTTCAGACATGATAAGAAATGTACATAAACAAACTAATATGTACACAGGTATAAAGTCACTACTGTCAAACATGTTCTTACCCCAGGATCTTCAGAGTTGCATGTTTTCACCATGTTTTGAAGAACATCAATCAGTTGGCATAGTAGTACTCCATTATCAAGTTCTTCCAATAATCGTTCTGCCTTAACTTCAATACCTAAAAACATATTTTAAAGTTAAGATCTACTAGAAACAGTAAATTCAAACAATATGGTTAAAATTTAATTAAATGTAATTAGATTATAGCTGAAACACAAAACAAATTTAGATCAGACCAAATATTCACTCTTAGAAATTACCGTTAAAATAGGTAATGCCAAACTACATGAAAGACAACTGAAACAAAAATATCTGTGATATAGAAGGAAAAATAAAATGACCATTTATTTCATTTTTTAAAAACTAGAGTGTTTTATTTTTCAATATTAACTGTTAATGTTAAGTTTTGATTCACTGCACGCTACTGCTTACACAAGAAAAATATTCTCTTTATATAAGATAGACATTGTTACAATTTTAAAATTATAGGTAATAACATAACAACCACCCAGGGAATACCATCTTTTCACCTCTCAAACCTTTCTTTAGAACCATTATTATTACATAATAAACTTTAAAAAAAAATTACCAAATCATCAGGCTGATAAAAACTGTGCAGTTTTTTTTAATTATCTTGAGAAGGCCATAGATAAGCTTTATATATTCCTTTTCACAAAAACTTTGGAGTGCTACATGAAATTTTGCATTTAAAAAGAGAGCTTTAGGGGGCATGTGGGTGGCTCAGTCGGTTAAGCATCAGACTCTTGATTTCAGCTCAGGTCATGATCTCATGGTTCATGGGATGGAGTCCTATGTCAGGCTCTAAGCTGACTACACAGAGCCTGCTTAGGATTCTCTTTCTCTGTTTCTCTCTCTCTCTGCCCCTCCCCACTCATGCTTGTTCTCTTTATCTCTCTCTCTCAAAACAAATAAACATTTAAAAAGAGAGAGAGAGAGCTTTTTTTCTGGAGAGAAAGTTCAGAGCACTCCTCAATTCTAATTGAGTAAAGAAATATGATGCCAGATATTCTCTAACCTGACACTTCCTCCTAGGGTTTACATGCCTCTACTCCTCAATGCCTCAGAAATAGCAATCATTTTAACTACAGTATATATTCTACTCAGAATTTCATTCCTTATATAAGATTAAGGTGGGGGAGGTCAGTAATATAGACCCCAATATCAGACCTATATACTTTAAAAAAAGATTTTAACATTAACAACTGAAATGTTAATTATTCAAAGATCACTACTGACTCCTTCTGTTAAGCCTCAAACTTCCTTACTATCCAAGTCCTAAGGTTCAGGGTGAATTGGAATATTTCCCCAACTAGAATGTAAGCTTGTTGAGAACAAGAATATCATATACTTCCTTCACTAAATTATCCCCAGGCTCTGGAACAATCACTCCCCAACAAAGAGTAAGATTCTCAATAAATATTTACTAAATAAAAAATACAATTTTGAGTATCTTTTCAGGCCTTACCTAACAAACCAGATAGCCATATTGACAGATCTTCTTGCATGGGCAACAGGGTGGCTTCATGCCTCACAGCTATCCACTCATCATACTGACAAACATCAGCCAACCCTGGCCCATGTCTGGGGGTCAGAGGACTCCGCGGACTTAGAGGCAGGTCTTCTCCAAACCACACCTAGAGAAAAACACCAACTTTTTTAAAAGTCAGCATAACTCACATCTATATTTAAATGATGAATTATAGACCATATATTATATACACATATACTAAACTGCAGCAATTCACAGAAATTTATAAACTAGAAGCAAACTATTAATCTAGACACTTGAGATATTTTCAGTATTCAATACTGTGGTAAATATAAGTAAATCCCTAATCAATGAATCGATATCAACCAACAGGATAAAGGCCAACAAATACCATTTTCCTTCACCTGCTAGCTAAGTTTAATAAGTTACTTGATCAGGGGTGTCTGGGTGGCTCAGTTAAGTGTCCCACTGGTTCAGGTCATGATCTCGCGGTGTTTCCTTCTCTTTCTGTTCCTCCCCTGCTCATGCTCTGTCTCTCTCTCTCAAAAATAAACAAACATTTAAAAAAATAAGTTACCTGATAAGACCTCAGCTTCTCAGCTCTAAAATGGGTTAAGATACATCTTTGTAGTGTCTAGCATTGGGCCTAGCAGTATTTGTTATACAATGGATAAATGAATGAATAAATGCATAAATGACATTTTATAAACTTCTGGTCATTATACAAGCATTATCTAAAAAAAAATCTAAATAATCTGATTTTTGCATGGCCCACAATCTAAGAATGGTTTTTACATTTTTTTTCTAAGTTTATTTTTGAGAGAGAGAGAGCAAGCTGGGGAAGGGCAAAGAGAGAGGGAGAGAAAGAGAATCCCAAGCAGGCTCCATACTTGAATTCCAAGTCAGCATAGAGTCCGATGCAGGGCTTGAACTCATGAACCATGAGATCATGACTTGAACTGAAATCAAGAGTTGGACGCTTAACCGACTGAGCCACCGAGGCACCCTGATTTTTACATTTTAAAATGGCTGTTATATAAGTACCTACATAATTTGTTATATAATGATGTTATATAATAATGATGTTATATAATAATGTTATATAAGTACCTACATAAGTACCTACATAAAAGCCTCCATTTTGCCTATTGGCTCATAAAGCCAAAAATATTTACTAGCTGGCCAATTCCTGGTTAAGAATAAAAATTGACAGAAACATACTGTCAATCCGACACTCACAAAAATTTGAAATACAATTAGATATATTTTAATATAATATTATTTAGAGAAAAGACTATCATCTCTCAACTCAGGAAGGGGTATTTGAGCCCAAGTGAAGTGATGAGGGGTTCTCACAGGAGGGAATCTTGAAATGGAGGATTAGGCCTTGAGTGAGATAAGAGAGTGTCCACACCTGGGAAAAGCCCTGTGCACGGTATCAGAACCTGAGTAGGATGAGGGTGTCCACAGGGGAAGATGAGGGAACAGCCCAGTGCAGGGTGTCAGAGCCCAAGTGAGCTGAGAAAGTCATCAATACAGGGAGCAACAATGGGAGACTGGTTACATTCACAGGGATTTATCAAATGGGAGCCAGTTTTCTCACTGCCAAAGAAGAGAGGTATAACTCTTCTACGGAATGAGAGAAAACTAGAATGAATCCTATGATGACAGGAGTATCTTTTACCAGAAAGCAAAGAAGGGCTCAAAGAATGATCGGGACATACCAAAATGACATAGATGTTAGCGTAAAGGGACTTCTACTGGCTAAATCAAGAGCAATTTGAGCATCAAACAATGATATAAATGGATTATAACACATTGAGTAAAATAAAAAAACTATTCTTTCATATAGATAAAAATATATGAATAAACTTGGATTTTGATGAGGAATTAGATGTTTATATAGTTTCAAAGTACTTGCCCACAAAATGCTTATTACCAAGAGAAGAAAGAATAATTTTACAGTAGAGAAACCTGACAGATAGCAACTTAACCAAGTAACAAAGGTAAACACCATCAATAATGGGACAAATCAAAATCACATTCTACCTGAAATGATGCAATGAGAAAACACAATATCCCTCTGTGATATTCCTGCCAAAGATGCATAACCTGAATCTAATCATGAGAACAGGCAAATCCAAACTGAGGGACATTCTACAAAATAATTGGTCTATAATATTCAAAAGTGTCAAGGTCATTAAAGAAAGCAAAGCGTGAGATACTGTTCTAGACTGAGACTAAGGGACATGGCAGCTAAATGTAGCTTGTGATTCTAAACTAGACATTATGGGGACTACTGGCAATACTTGAATATGGTCTGAATATTGATTGGATGGTAGTACTGTACCAATGTTAATATCCTGGCTCCAATTATTTTATTGCAGTTCTGATAGGAAGATGTCTTTATTTGTGAGAAATACACACTAAAGAATTCAGAGGTAGTGGGTCATTAGATTGGCAACTTATTCTCAAATGGTTCAGCAAACAAATACCTCTGTTCTACATTTAAAGCTACTTTTCAGGCTTGTGATTACTTTAAAATAAAGTTTTTTTTTTTTATGTTTAAAAAAAGAGGTATGAGTATAGGTAATACCAAGTGAATCTAGTCCTTTCTTTTTTTTTTTTTAATTTTTTTTTTCAACGTTTTTTATTTTTTTTTGGGACAGAGAGAGACAGAGCATGAACGGGGGAGGGGCAGAGAGAGAGGGAGACACAGAATCGGAAACAGGCTCCAGGCTCCGAGCCATCAGCCCAGAGCCTGACGCGGGGCTCGAACTCACGGACCGCGAGATCATGACCTGGCTGAAGCCTGACGCTTAACCGACTGCGCCACCCAGGCGCCCCAGTCCTTTCTTGATTTTTAAATGTAGATCATTTTCCTGCTAAAATATATTAAACTTATTGAGGTTTATTTAAGGCAAGTCTTACTACACCAAATCAAAATCCACATCACCATTGTTAATCCAGACAAATTTTGGAGGAAATAAAAGAAAGAAAGAAAGAAAGAAAGAAAGAAAGAAAGAAAGAAAGAAAGAGCTGCTTTCAATCTCCTATGATGAGAAACAAACACATTAAAAAAAAAAAATCCCAAAGGCAAAGAAAGAAAATGAACACAAGAGGAAAACAGGAGTAGTGAAACTCAATTAAAATATCCAAAGACAAACAAACAAACAAAAAACCCATAACTTATTTCAGGGCTGTTATTTCAGGAACTAAGGGTAGAGACTGGAGAATGAACTCCTAAATATATGAAGACCCTATAAAGTTTTAGGAAAAAGACAAGATGTCCTTTTTATTTGTTTCTCTGAATTCTCTTACAATTATTTCAAAGGGAGTATAGCAAAGATTTACTACCTAAATCTTCCTTTCATAAGCATGTCTTATTTCTGTTTATAATCCCAGAACTCAGTAGAAGACATAGCACATGGTACTAAGTCACATATTTGTTGACTAATTGAGGATATTAGCAAATGACTCTGTGTACCATCAAAATCAAGATGCATCTCACATTAGAGGGTATTTCATAGTCAACAGAATCTTATTTGTCTGTTAACCATTTGGCTGAGCTGGAAAAAAGGCACAGCATTTGCAAATGTTTGTCAAGGAAAGATGTGCATTAGTTAGAAAGGTGGTTTTGAAAAAAATCATCTGTGAAAATGGAGAAGTTAATATTAACAAGTCATTCTAATTTCTTGCCACATTAGAGAGAAGAATACTTGGATTCTCCTACTATTGCCATAGAAGATTCTATAATAACCTGGGCTGGTCAGTACCATATTAATGTTGTTAAAAGTTAGATGTAAATAGTAGAAACTGTCTGTGTAAAGGTTGTTCTCAAATATGCGAAAGCTGTCATATTGCAAAGATTCTTAATCCATAGGTAGTCTGTAGATGAACTTGAGTACATATATAAACAACTTACATTTAGGCAAAATTTTATGCCTACATACAAACAGGCCTTTTCTCAGTTCATAGCTTTTTGTCAAATTCTCAAAGGGGACTATGACACAAAAGAGATTAGGAACTATTGTTCATTTGTAGACTGTATGACTATTTACTAATCAGAATGAAGGATATAAATTAAAAAAGAGAGACAAGGAAGATCTTTTTTTTTTTTTAAGTTTATTTATTTATTTTGAAAGGGAGGGGGTGAAAAGCAGAGAAAGGGAGAGAGAGAGTCCCAAGCGGGCTCCACGCTCAATCCCACAAACTGTGAGGTCATAACCTCAAGAGTTGAAATCAAGAGCTGGATGCTTAACTGACTGAGCCACCCAGGTGCCCCAAGGGAAGATCTTAATGTATTAAATTAATAAGAAATCAATTGACAGGTGCCTGTGTGGCTCAGTTGGTTAAGCATCTGACTCCTGATTTGGGCTCAGGTCATGATCTCACATTTTGTGGGTTTGAGCCCCGCATGGGGTCTCCGTGCTGACAAATGTAGAGCCTGGTTGGGACTCTTTCCATCTCCCTCTCTCTCTGCCCCACCCTGTCTCTCAAAAATAAATAAATTTTTCAAAAAATAAGAAATCAATTAATCAGCTATCTGATGGATGTCTCCTCTCTACAAGGCACTTATGAATATGCAACTGGCTTATATAATTAGCTGAGAAAGAGGTGAAAATCCTACAAAGTTCTCACATTCATCAGAGAGAGAATCAAAAAACATCCATGAGAGATGTCAAGGGTACTCTTATAAAGAATTAATAAAGATGAATCTGTAAAATCTGGATCAGAGAAGATTTCATAGAACTTTAAAACAAAACTCTGAAGAAAATTACCAAGTTAAGAAAATATTAATGGCATTAGAATAGAATGAGAAAAACATGATCAATGTGGCAATGATATAAAGCACACCATAAGGAATCAAGAAAAAACTGATGACATTTCTGAGACTTGGGTAAAGAGGTGAAAAGAGGACAAATAGAAATAATCAGATTAAAAAATGGTATTAAAAATGGTTTTGAGTAATGAAGGAGTTTTGAGCATCCTCAGTGTGGGTTTGAGAGGACTCAGAGGGCAAGAACAAGACCTTTTGGAACACTGCCATGGACTTCCAAGTCCCAGAAGGAAAAAAGTATAATAGAACTCTTTATTAACAGAGTGGAGGATACAGCTGCATAGTACACACAGGAGGGAGTATAAGCAGGATCATGTTCAGAGTTGCTAACATTTGATAAATAAATCATCTTCTCTAGGCTTCACTCACTGCCATCTTTCTAAGAATGAAAGAAAGAAAGAAAGAAAGAAAGAAAGAAAGAAAGAAAGAAAGAAAGAGAAAAGAAAGAAAGAAAGAAAGAAAGAAAGAGAGGGAGAGAAAGAGAGGGAGAAAGAAAGAAAGAAAGAAAGAAAGAAAGAAGAGAAAAGAAAAAAATACTTTCAAGATACAAGTTTAATCTCCAGTTTTATATCTGGAGAATTTTGTTGTACCAATGATGCAACCAAATTTTGGAAGTGTCTACTATGCAACATATATTCTAGTAGGCACTTTGCTCATGTTCCCTCATTGATTCCATTGATTTCCTCACAACGACCCTGAAACATAAGTGCTATTATCTTTACCTTGGAGGTAAGGAAGCAGAGACTCTTAGAGGTAAAATAAGTTGCCAGAATCTCACAACCAAGAGTGGCAGACCCAGAATGAGAAATGATTGATTTTAAAGTTCTCACTTTGCAAGGCAAATTTTATTAATAGCTGCTTGCATCTTTATAGGTAGAATTTCAATGTGATTTTTATCTTTAAGATTCAAGCATGTTCTATTTATATCAAAAGAAAACATTTAGAAGAATATAGAAACAATATAGCAAATACCAACTCTGGACATCATTCAAATTTAAGATTATTCTGGTTTGTCTGTTTATCTTGCCTCCCCTGACCAAAAAGCAAACAAAAAAACACTAAATTTTAAGTTTTAATGCCTGGTCATTTACAGTCATAACAGGGCACAGAGACAACTGTATAAAATAAATAATTTATAATTCTTTTCATTGATAGCTCTTTTAATTACAAACACATAATAAATTGTAAGGAGAGGGAAACTACAACATATTCCAATTCTCTTCCCTCGGTAGTATAAGTAAGATGGACCCACAAATTCTAAGGAACTTTTGAGTCTTACAAATATTTAATAAAAAAGTTAAAATTAAAATCTTTTCAGAGCTAGAAAGTAAAATATATTAATTCCTGTAACTAAAATTTGATACTTAAGAAACTAGTTCCTTAAACACATTTTGTGATAATTTTAATATTTTACTAATTATCATAAATTTATTATAATCTCATAATTTAAATACATATTTTTCCAAGAAAAACACTTACTTGAATTGCAGGTTGCATGGCCATCTATGTTGAAATGAAAATGCTTTTCTGAAAATAGAACAAAACATTAATATGCAAATAGTGGTAGCTTTCCTACTCCCCCACCTCCAAATTACAAGGAATCTGCTTTAATCTTCCATTTAACTGAAAACCTAAAACTTTTTCTTCTATTTGGAATAGTATGACTGTAGGAGAATTCAATTATCACCCCTAGCTTCTCACTTACGAAAGTATTCCTCATTTAAAAGAGGAAAACCTAAAACACATTTAATATGTAGTTTCTGGCATTGATATCAAAGTAATTCTTGAAGCATCTGGCGAGTAAAATAAAACTGACAATAAAACTTAGCACATATAAAAGTCTCCCAAAAATTTCCCCTATAAACATAATGTAAACTGTAATGCAAACATAAATATCACAACTGATACCGAAGTCAAGATAAAGAGATCGTATAAGTTCATCTGGACTTTGTATAAAGTCACAGGCTTAACCATTAGCTTCTTCTGCCAGACAACAAGGTAATAAAGACAGACAGCAATTTTAACTATGAAACAATACTCAGGGACTTTCTATAACAATTCTTCATAAGCTATTTTATCCATAAGGTGCTAAAGACAAAAAAAAAAAAAAAAACAGAAACAAAAAACAGCAATTTTAACTCCAAAGTACTATTTTTGAAATGTATAAGAAAAAACTACAATTTAATTAATTAAGTTAGGTTAATAAAATTCTTTAATGTATTTTTAGAAAGGAAAAAAAGTGAAGAGTTTAAAAACACTCACAATAACATAGACAATAACATATAAAATTTAGGAATATTGATTGCTTATACGAGCATAATATACTAGTCTATTTTTTATTGTAAACCACCATTAAAACATTCTAATAAAAAATATAAAATGGTTTATAAAGCTATAATGCTATCAATTTCCAAGGAAAGTTATTTTCTCCTCTAAGATATACCAAACATACCACTTTTCTTTCAGGAATATTTCTGCTGGTACCAAAGTTGAACTTGAGCTAAATCTAACAAAAATCTAATATTACATCACGTTTTCTTTGCGGGAAGGCAAAGGACAGCAGAATGTCCTTTTTGATGTCATTTTTCCTTCCCTCTACCATAGCAAAAGGCCAAAGTACAATTGAGCATTACTAATAAGCTTGTTATGCTTCCCACGAGCTAATTCAGTGGGGAATACATTTTCCTTTAGCATAAATAATCCTTTGTCCTCAACAAAGATCCACAGTAAGAAGCTTCCGAGACCATTTTTTAAAAATGCAGCAAAGAAGCTGCTCCCATTAAAATAAGGAGTCCCACATAATCAGACAAGAGCTTTAACAGTTGGAACTGCCAACCCAAAACAAAAGAAGGCCTAAATTATAAGGCGTGTGCAAATCAAGAACAGTGACACATTCACAAAGAAGCTATCACAAGAATGTTTAGTAGTTGCACTTTTTATGCAAAAATCCAACAGAATTCGTTTTATGAAAGAAATCAAGAATTTGTGCACAACCTTCAGTCACTTGAACTTTAGCAGAAGAGTCTTTTGTGTATATATTTTCAAAACATTCTTCTTGTATAATGCAAAGAACTACTTTTAAGATGACAAAATATGACCATCTAAATTACCTTTAAAAAGAGATTCTTTAATAAAATCATACTCAGATAAGCTATAATGTATCTTCACATAGGAAAAATTATCACATATGCAAATATATACTTTTATTGAGAAATTTTTATAAACTGAGATGTATCAGTAAACCATCAGTTAATTAATGAGTAGTCACCATGTCCCAGATACTAAGAGCCAGTTGTAGATATTTTCTAGTCACTTACTATTATCTTTCTAAACCATTTTTGTGTCTCAGGCTTTTAATCCCAAGAGTAGCATCTATTCTAGAGTTGGCCCCGACCCCAGTCTGCATCATAATTATGATTCTTGCTTCTCACTCATTTGATTACCTATTCTCCTCTTTTCTATCTTTCCCTAAAAGTCTCAGTCTCTATTTTTCTCATATAAACCAATTATGCTGAGTCAGCAACATTTTTTTTTTTTGGGGGGGGCTGCATCTTAATTAGCAAATTATTGCCTTTATTTTGTTTTGTTTTTGTCTTTCTTCCTTTTGGGGGGAGTCTATTTCTATTCTTTGCCAACTTGAGGAAGTCCTTTCCCTTAGATTTGGGCAAAAAGACCTCTCATGTGACCAAGTCCAAACTATACTGTAACACTGCTGGGCATCATTCACAAGACCAGGAGCTTATCCGGAGATCATAAGGGAAGAGTACTATACTTAACCTTTAAAATCTGGGGAAAACAAAACACAGAAGGCACTCACCTACCTGAAACTTGAATAGGATTTGTACCTAACCCACTTACTCATCTTAGAAACAAGATCAGTCATGAGGTCCTTAAGATCATTTATGGTAAGCCTCTTCATACCAATTTGACTTCAGATCATGATTGGCAAAAATGCCAACCTGTTGAACTGATCCTTTGTCCCATAGCTGTAGGCTCTGAAACTGAGTACATGTTTATTCCTCACCCATGTTACAAGATATGGCGGGAGAGCATAAAGTGGCAAAGCTCATTCCTGGTACAAATCAGGGGGCCAATTTAAAAAAGAATGGCAAAAAAGCAAAGAAATAAGGTAAGTTTTTTTCAGAAAAATAATGATATTAACTGCACCATACCACATATCATACTCAGACACCAGATTATTGCCAAGATACATAAGCTGCAGGGATATGATAAATTCCAAAGTTGGGATAGTGGGATAATGTTTACTGCTGAGGAGAGGGAGGAAGATGAGATTGAGGAGAAATGGCTTTCAACTGTACTGGTAAGATTTTATTTCAAGATAAGTGGTGAGAACACAGGTGTTATACTAGTCTGTACACCTTTCTGTATGTCAAAAACCATGTCATCATTTTTCAAGGCTTCATTTAGAAAAATAGTTGTAAAAGATATCCTCTCTGATTTGTTCAGGGGGAAAAATGTCTTAGCTTTAAAACTTTGAGTTAAATATTTTCTAATTGCCTACTAGGGAAAATAGAAATGTTATAGTCATACAAAACATATTTCACTTTTTTAATGTGTTCTAAAACAACTCACCATAGAGACACCAGCTATAGTAGTAAAAAATAGCAGACACATCTGGTTTGATTTCCAGGTCTAGCATATTAACTATATGACCTTGGGATTCTTAATTTCTCTGGTTCTCAGTGTTCTCATCTGTAAAATGAGATACCACCACCTCCTTCATATGGCTATTATAAAGATTAAGTGAGATGATACATATAAAGGACCTGACAGATAACTAGCACTTAACAAATTAGTTGGTATAATTAATACTGTGATGAGACATAATTATAGTTTATTTAACATAACTTATCAAATTAAAAAGAGATAAGGCTAATAACGCTCAGAAATTATTAAACATAATATGGATAACTTATTTTACTAACATAAATAAATATAGTTTAAGTGAAAGCAAAAGCTATAAAATGCCCATGTCATAATTGGGAGGATGCTCACATATTAATTTATGACTCACAATTCTCTTGGCTAGAATAAAAGTCTTTAGGAATTTATCTAACATAGGCCCTTTGCTCCATTCAGCCTATCTCCTCATTGTTCTCCCTCAGTTTCGTTCGTTTCTGTGGCTATATTGCGGTTCAGGCTGTATGCTTTTCCATGTGGTGTATACTCATTCATTTATTCAACAAGCATT
>NW_026059988.1:0-26508 GCF_023721935.1 Panthera uncia | reverse complement strand
TCAGCTTCCTCCCCACTTGTTATAGGTTGTATTGTGTCCCCCCCCCCCAAAACTCATATGTTGAAGTCTTAACCTCCAGTACCTTAGAATGTGACCTTATTTGGAAATAAGGTCATTATACCTATAGTTAAGATGAGGTCATTATAGTGGACTCTAATCCAATAGGACTGTTGTTTTTCTAGAAGGGAAATTCAGACTGAGACACATATAGGGTGAATGCTATGTGACGATGAAGATGGTCAGCTACAAGATGAGAGAGGCCTGGAAGAGACCCTTCCCCATAAGATCCAAGTAGGAATTAACCTTGCCAACACCTTGATTTCAGACTTCTATGCCTCAGTAATTGTGAGACCAATTTCTTTAGTTTAAGCCACCCAGTTTGTGGTAGTTCATTATGGCAAACTAATACATCACTTCTTACTCCCCACAAAAAATGTTCTGAGTGCCAATGAATGAAGATATGATGAAATATTCACTAATTAACTTTTGATGTTTAAGAAAACACCCCCCAAAATAGTGGTTTAAAATACCCACTATCTGTCTAGCTCATGATTCTGCAGATTGGCAAATGGAGGTAGGCAGCTCTAATCTAGGCTGGGCTCAGTGGATTTCAGTGGGTCCATGCATGCATCAAAAGTCACCTGGTGCTGGGGCGCCTGGGTGGCTCAGTCGGTTAAGCGTCCGACTTTGGCTCAGGTCATGATCTCACGGTCCGTGAGTTCGAGCCCCGCGTCAGGCTCTGTGCTGACAGCTCAGAGCCTGGAGCCTGCTTCAGATTCTGTGTCTCCCTCTCTCTCTGACCCTCCCCCGTTCATTCTCTGTCTCTCTCTGTCTCAAAAATAAATAAACATTAAAAAAAAAAGTCACCTGGTGCTGGCTAGGCTCTAATGACTTTGGATGGGGTGGGGGAGGCATTTGAGAATAATGGGACCTCTCTCCATATAGTATCTTATCCTCCAGCAGGCTGGCCCCAGGAGTTTCAAGAAGCAAAAGAGGAAGTCCCCATGTGAGGGAACATCTGAAGTCTCTCCTTACATCCCATTTGCTACAATCTCATTAGTCAAAGCAAATCATGAGGCCAAGCCAGATTCAAGGGGTAGTGAAATAGATCACCTCATTACAGGAGGAATACAAAGTGGTAGTAATCCAAGGGTATGGGCACAGAGAGGGAAAGAACATACAGCCACTTTAGCAACCACCACATTTTTATTGTGACCACAAATTGTTATTTAACCCCCACAGAAGGCATGAGGCATCACGAGTATAGTACTTAAGTAAAAGCACACAATTTTTTTCCCCTCTAATTAGAGTGGCTCCCTGGCATGGGTGATTCTGTTCATGGGACATCTGGCAACATCTAGAGTCTTTTTTGTCACTACTAGGGGACAGGGAGCTTCCACTGGCATCTAGTGGGTAGAGGCCATGGATGCTGTTTAACATCCTACAACACACAGGACAGCCTCTCACAGCAAAGAATTCTGCAGCCCCAAAGGCTCTAAGTTCTGCCAATAAGAAACCCTGTTTTAGGCTGAAGATTCTTACCAATACCAGCAAACCTACAATGCCAGCTGCTCTTATTTTGCTGCTCCTTTTCAGTAGCCCCCTTTACTTGAAACTATCAGGAGAAATCAAAGCATTTCTTCAGCCCTGCAGCAGGCAACCCCTCTCTGTCCTGATGTGTCCTCCAAGGCACTAGGGATACAGTGATAAAAAGGACTGTCCTGCCTTCCAGAAGCCCAGAGTCCAGGAGGAACAGGCTTCCTGAGCCGACCAGGCACTGCCTCCTGTGCATCTAGCACCGATCTGTACCTCTATCGTAGGTCACAGCTGCTCAGTGATGTGTGCGCCCCCCATTAGGCCACAGGCTTCTGCAGGGGGAGACTTTGCTCATTCACCTCTGGATCCTCAGGGTCTATAAATGTTGCTGAATGAAGCACGTGAGGGGCAAATTAAGGAGTGCTTCTCTCTTGTCACTATGTTGTAAAGTCAGTGAGGTATGTTATGTTTAAACCCTGAAGGATGCATGAAGGAGCATAAAAAAGAGTTGTCAGCATCTATACTCACATATCTCAGATTCTGGTACCACCATATATCCCTAACAAAAACACAAAAATACCGCTGTAATTCTTTTCATGTGGAATCAAAACTCAGTGAGCTGTCTGTATGACCAACTCTCCTTCTCCAGGAAACCGAGGTCTTTTCGTATTGCGCAGTGCCACTTAAGGTGATCGCTATTTTTAGATCACTGAAGATGTTCATCTAATACTCGATTTGTGACTTCTTTCTTTTGAGTCTTTTCTCTCTTTTCACTAGTACCTAAATTTTTTTTTCACTATTTGTTTGAATAAATAGACTCCTAACATCTTACTCCCACATAGTTTAATAGTCATCGAAAAACTGTCATTTAAAAATACTTCTTCCTGTGTGCAAACATCTGGCCTACCCGCTTAGTGTTTGAAATAAGTAGTAATTATCTAGACTCTGTTTTGGCATGATATTGGATGACAACTTAAAACCCCAGCCTCTATTCCCAAACCTGGTTGCCGTTTGTTACTGAGCAGAATTCACTCAATTGGAACTCAAGAGTTTAATTTAGTACAGCATTCTCTTCCCTCCCAAAATTTATAATTAAGTTCTTGGCACTGCTTAGCCACATATTAGGTACAAATAAAAAAATCTAAAAATGGTTCTGGGTATTGGACCTGTGTCCAAGGCAAGAAAATTCTGCAGTTTGGATTCTAAGACTGTGACACCCTGGAATTAAAAACAGTTTTAAAACGTGCCTAAAACAGGGAGAGGAGGAAGGGAGAATCTACTGAAGCATTTCTGAAGACCCCTTCACAGGCAGGAATTTGTTCATTCACAAGTGAGGCTGGTATCTTGACATCACTTCCACTGACTTCTTTGGAGTGGAATCTTGTTGGAGCAACACTGAGTTCGTTACACAAGTCTTGATCTGCAAAACTCCAAAAATGGGATGTGCCCATTTGTGAGAGAGATCAGCTAATTACCAAATCTATTTCCTCTTCTGGGGAGCACAGGTATACACTTCTCAGGCTCCATGTGGAAGACTATCACAAGGTTTGGCCATTGGAATGTGAGCTAAGGCAAAGTATGCCATGTGTCATGACCTGCATAAGCACAGTCAACTTAGAAGCCTAAATTAAGGAGGGAAGAGCCAAATGGCACAAGGGGCCTGGATTTCCAATTTATTGTTTGGAGGAGAACTGCCAGATGGCCATGAACACCAATTTAACTAATTTATGGAAATCTTATAGAATCATTGTGTATCTATTCCTACCTACTGCTCTCTCCCACGGAACTTCTCCATTGTTTTGATATATTTCATTGAATATTTTCTGAGATACTAGACATTTAAGTATGTATTTCTTTGTCTCCCTTTTCTCCATTAGAATAGAGGCTTCATGCAGATGGATATGTTGTCTGTTTGTTCACCACTTTATTTCTAGTTTCTAGAACAATAACGAATACATGGTGGGAACCTGTAGCATTTCTGATGAAATCATGCCTAGCGTAGAGTCCAAGAAACACACAGGGCCACTGCATTACACAAAGGAAAATGGGAAATGGGGATCATCCTTATGGTGTAGGTCAGGGGGTGGCTGTGACAGTGGGAGTGCTATGAATAGGACAGAGGGGTAGTATCTTACAAGACCACCCAGAGATCTCAATATTCATCCTTCCATTTGGCTCATCGCAGAATATACTGTTCTTGGAGAATGTGTATACCTTTAATAATAAGAGGGAAAATAGGTGCTTATAGACAGATTTGCAAGCAGGTAAAGTAAAGAGAAGCTGACAGCACTAAATCTTCTACCTGTAATGTTTACCTTTTACTTTTGCCCAGCCACATGAAAGAAAGCTAAAAACTATATAGAACTGCAGGGTAAAAATTTTCAAAGGAAAATATAATTAGAATTCAGAACTACATTAAAAATAATAGTACAGTGATGGCAACACATTAGTCATGGCTTCTACCCATCCTGAGAAAAGAATTAAGGTCAGAAGCAAAAGAAAGACTATTTAATATTCATGTACCCTTTGCTTTAAGAAAACTGAATACATGAAAACTTAATCCAACAAAACGGATAACTTAGGGAGTGATTTTTTATGTTGAAAATAACAGAAGTTATTGCTCTAGAAGAATAATTTTATGATTAGTTTAAGTACAGAATTTTCAGTGGGTGTCTATCCCACATGCATAAAAACTTGCCAAGCCAAGAACTTCTCTCAACTAAAAAGGAATCTTATTAGTATGAGACATTTAACATTATTTGGAAAAGCACTGCACAGGAGCACATTATAGAATCATTCACACACATTTGTCTCGTTTAAAGACAGTATACATAAAAACAGTCTCAATTTTTACAGGATGTAGAGACTGTATTCACTAAATATAGTAAATATTCTCAAACACCTATTTTAATAAATATATACCATGTAAAATGCGCACACTTCTCCATTGTAAGAGTAGTATTCCAACCAATAGGAACAAAGCAAAGTCAACCAAACAGAATTAAGCAAGGCAATGTTTATAAATCAACTTTACACATGTACAGGATAGAGATTTATAATAGCTATGAAGCCTGTAGCCATGAATTGCAGGAGACAGCAGTTTATAAACAATAGAAATGAACTAAAAATTAAATAGTCTGTGATTAATGATTAAATATAAAATACTGAAGCAATATGCATTAAAAATGTTCACAAAGTAAAGAAAAAAACCCAAGTCCTGGGTTTTCACTTGGGGGCTGCCATGATGTAAAAAGGAAGCAGGGGAGGGGGGGAGACCAGGCAGACCCTGGCTTATGGCCAAACTCTTTCAACTAGAGAATCTCTATTTTAGCATGTTATTAAAACTGGAGTTCAGTGTAAGTTTGTAAAATGGTTTGCTGGCTAAAATTGCTTTCTTAAAGGTTTTTATAATTTTATAATGAGCGTGATTTGACCATACTCACTTTACTTAATATCCCATAAAGATAAGTGATTTTCCCAAGGTCTTTCAGTTAATGTTAAAAGTCTCCAGATTGCCAAATCTGCCACAGTTCAAGTTGGTGGTGTTGTCATCAATAATCAATATATTTGAATCCATAGCATATACTGGAAAAAAATTACAGATAATTGGTATAACAGAAATACTGAAGATGAATATATATATATGTATGTATATGTATTGCCCACAAGAGATGAAAACAGGTCTACACAAAAACCTGCAAATGGTATTTATAGCAGCTTAATTCATAATTGCCAAAACCTGGAAACAACTCAAATGTCCTTCGGTAGGTGAGTGGATCAATAAACTATGGTATACATCCAGACAATGAAACAGCACTAAAAAACTGAGTGATCAAGCCATGAAAACATATGGAGGAGGCTTAGATGTGTACTATTAAGTGAAAGAAACGAATCTGAAAAAGCTACATACTGTAGGATTCTAACTATTCAGAACTATGATATTCTGGAAAAGGCATAACTATACTGATAATAAAAAGATCAGTGGTTGCCAGGGTTGGTGAAGGGGATTGGGGGACAAGAATAGGTGGAGCACAGAAAAAAATTTACAGGACAGAGAAAATACTTGGTGTGATGCTATAATGATGGATACATCATTAAACATTTGTCAAGCCCATAGGATGTACACCAAGAGTGAACTGTAGCAAACTATCAACTTTGGGTGATTATGATGTATCACTGCAGGTTCACTGACATCAAATGTACCATTCTGATGAAGGATGTTGATAATGGGGGAGGCTTGCATGTGTGGGGACAGGGAATATACAGGAAATCTTTATACCTTCCCCTTGATTTTGCTGTGAACTTAGAATTGCTCTAAAAAAATAAAGTCTTAATAAAAGATACATAGGCAGCATATACTTTCTTCTTGCTACACCCAGGCACAATTTGAAACATTTTACAATCATTACCTCATTTAATGTTGGAAGTAGGCACTATTAGTAGCCTGTTCTATGGATTGGAAAGAATACTCAGAAATATTAATTTTCATTCCCAAGATCAGACAGACGAATAGACTGTTCCAGAGACCTTCAATTTTAGTGGGGAGAGATGTGTGTGTAGTAGGAAAATATATATATGTGAAGAAAAAAAAATCAGTAGTAAGTATTATGGAGAATTCAAGTCTGGTGATATAATGGAGAGTAACTAGGTGGCTAATTTAGAATAATGAGAGATTTAGATTAATGACAACCTGGAATGAGCTCTCTGAAGCTATGATATCTGAACTAGTATTGGAAGGCCAAGAAGTAGCCAGCCATGGGAGGTTCAGTGGGAAGAGTATTCCAGCCAGAGGAAACCAGGCCAAATCCAGAGACAGAAAAGGGGTGTTTCTAAAGTCATTGTGAGCAACTTAGTGGAAAATGGTTTGAAAGGAGGTTGGAGGGAGAAGCAGAGAGCAAGGTCCCAAGTTGCAAATTTCTGAGTGCAATGAGAAGACATGGGAGGATTATGCAGGAGAGTAACATGCCCCAATCTACAACATGTTAAGAGCATAATGCAGCAGGTAGTTTGTGTGGAGAAGGGTTTGAGAGGAAGGGTGGAAGCAGGAAGAGAACTAAGAAGACTATTGCATAAACCCAGACCAGTTAAAAGATGGTAGTGCTTTGGACAAAGGTGGTGGAGATGGAGGCAGGGAGCAGTGGATTTGGGAGAGATGTTTGGGAGGTAGACGCAGCAGAGCTTGCTGATGTGAAGAATGAGGGAAAAAGAAATTTAGGATAAGCCCTTGACATTGTACGGAGTTCAGACAGAATGAGAGCTGAGAAAACACTATGCTCTTAAGAAAAAAACCAAAAAAAACAAAACAAAACAAAACAAAAAAAACCTCATCTCTGAAGCATTTCCAAATTATACAGAAAAAGAAATAATCACAGGAAAGACATATGTGGCTGCGGTTCAAAGACAACATAATAACAGTCTTTAAAAAACCATTATATGACTGCTACATTTGTCCCTCAAGTGATGACTGGAGCCTGACCAGGGAATTCAGATGAAAAAGTAACAAGCAACATGAGATACACTTCATAAAAGTTACAAATGCAGAAGTTAAATAAAGGCAGATTCACTTCACTTAAGCCTGGGTGATTTATATATTTATTTCATTTTTGAGTGCATTTGAATACGATTTTGGAGGGCTTTCTCTCAGCAAATAGACACTAGTCCCTTTAATGAGTGTTGGCCCCTTCAAAATAACCACCCTGGGTGAAAATAGACTTTTTCTAATGATAGCGCAATTGCTCAAAAATATTTCTGAAACTCCTCTGTGATGTTTACTTTCAGAGCCAGCAGCTCCTTCTCAGGGCAAGTCTCTGTCCTTTGAGGGTGGGCCTATTCAGAGACGGTGTGATGGAAATCAGTTGCCAAAGTCACATAACAGTGTTTTCAGAAAGGACGTGGCAGTGAGCCTGAGCTCCATGGCATGTACAATCCATCACACACAGAGAAGCACTCAGATGCCACCGGACTTCTCTATGAAAAGTCTGATGGACAGGGTAATCGCATGGGTTTAATTTTTCATGGGCAAAGCCATGGATATTAAATAAACCCACATTGTATCCAGAGAGATTTTTGGGGGTGTAACTCCCCCCCCCGCCCCACCTCAGGTCGGGAATGATGGTGTGTTTCACTCCATTTTGATAGTTTCTCTCCACATCATTCTAGATAGGACACATTTTACTACAGACTTCTATGTCTTCATATATTACCTTCCAAATACCTTCCCACATTTTGGCTGGTGCAGGATGGGGGTGAATCCTAATGCCTAATGCAAAGGTTCCTATGTGCCTCTTCTTCAGTACAAAGCACACGAACTTTTCAGAACTTGAATTCTCAGTTTTATTATTAAGAACACTTCTACATCTTTGTCTCAAGTATGATTTTCAGCTGTCATTCTCATAGTTGTTTATTTGAAGGCACTAAATGACCTTTTGGAAGATTCTATAGATTACAATGTAAATGGATGAGTGGTCCCAATATTTTCAGGCACACTCTTCCCCACTCCAGAAAGGAGAACAATCGACATTGTTTTTTCTCATAAACTTCTTTTGACATGTTTAGTGTCTCACTTGCATACATGCCAAGCCACACATGGGGGAAGAAAAGACCTGAATTATTTGCATTCAAAAATTGCCACTACTTTATACGGTGTCACAAAGCAATATGTAATTCTACTCACTTGCTTTGCTGCCACAAGAATGATGGGGCGAGACATGAAAGCATTGCTATTGTAGGTGAATAGGAATTTTTATTACTCTTCCAACAGTTTGGATTTAATTGCACCTGCACTCAAATTTAGTATACAGAATAAAGTATTTACTGTACCCACTCTTTATTATTTATTTCAGAATGATTTTATTTCCTCTGAAGAACAAATGAAGTATTTCATCTTTTTCAGCAATTCAAAAGCAATTTTTTTTCTAGGACTAGACATCCCCCACCTTTTCCTTCCACCTCCAAACAAACACCACTTGGTAAGGAGAATTCTCCCCAAAGAGTTAGAATCATGGAAATCTGTTACTTGGAAGAAAAAATTCCTGTTGAGTGTAATAAACATTTAGGCTTAGCCTCAAACTGGGAGGAAGGAGAAAGCAGATATAATGAGACTAGATGATCTTTGGAATGCACTTGCAGATGGTCTCAATGCTATATGATTTGTGCCCTCTAAGAGTCTACTCTGCAATAGAGTTGTGAGATATCCTATATGTGAATACTACCTGCACTCTTCTGCCACAAATAAATATACCAAAGGGGGGAAAAATGCCTTAACAGTCTTTTGTGACTAACAGGTAAAAGAGCAGTTCAAATAACTTATGTTATCATTGTCACTGATACAATTGTTTTTGTTTGATCCAACTTGAGATCAACTAAAAAAAGTTCATTATCAGGCCTTGTCTTTTATTTAAAAGCAAGAAAAGGTTAATTTAAAATGAAATATCCTTTTATTTTCAATACTATTCTTAATGCAAATTAAACCAAGTCCAAATTTAAAAATCAGGACTAGCTATACCTTTACCTTAAAGATGGACCCTGGACAGGCAGATATCTTTTATTAGTATTGATAGAGAATAATATGTGATGAAAGACTTTTCTAATACGTTATATAAAATAACAGCATATAAAATAGTCCACTATTTACTGCCAGAGACCATTTTATTTGAAATCTTGTTTCTTTAATTAATGCCTAATAAGCCATCAACACCAAAACTATTAGTTTATTCTTCAATTTTTTAAAGGTATACAAAAGCTACAGAAAATTTCAAGTACATGGCTTAAAGACTTCTTTTTTTTATTTTTTAAGTTTATTTTTTTATATTTGAGAGACAGACAGAGAGAGAGAGAGAGACAGAGAGAGAGAGAGCATGAGCAGGGGAGGGGCAGAGAAATGGAGAGAGAATCTAAAGCAGGCTCCAGGCTCCAAGCTGTCAGTAGGGAGCCCAATGCGGGGCTCAAACTCATGAGCAGTGAGATCATGACCTGAGCCGAAGCCAGACGCTTACCCGACTGAACCACCCAGGCACCCCAAGACTTATTTCCTCTAAAGCTCAACTCCTGTTGTAACTATAAGAAAGTTCATTTCTCACATCAACAAACAATACCATAGATAGATACATCACATATTTGAGATTTTAATAGCATTCAGGATACTTCAGCCACTGTGAACCTGCAACCAGTACATTTCTTATATTGTTCTATTACCATAATGAATGAAATTCTATGGATATGTAAGTGAACTTCTTAGAGACAGAACAATGCATGCCTGCTGTAGATGCAGGCAGCCTTTCACCATTCTGAAATATCTCAGAAAAAAACTGCTTGATTAATAGATTTCATCATAACAAACCAGTTATCCATGTGCGTGATGTAAATAATAGTATTAACTTAAGATGTTTTATAACTTAAGATGTTTTATAATCATATGTAGCTCAAATCTTTATCCCTCCAGATTGGAGATAAATCAGTATGGCACTAGCAAATCACACAAAGGACCCAACTGATGCAGAGACACAGTTCCATTTCTGTAGAGGAACAATCACTCACTCAGACCCATGTCCTCTTCTACTGAATCACTATCTCCCTGTTCTACGGAACAGGACTTTGTCTTAGGAGGCCAGCTTCTGTAGACTTCTGTTTCATTTTGTTTTGTTTTGTTTTATTGTTTCTCTTCATTGATATCCCATTTACTTGTTGAACATCTTTCTAACTCTGTTTTTTGGCTCATGATTATTTTGTCATCTCTCTTTAGAATATTCCTTTCTGTTTTAAACTCTCTTTTCCTTTTGCTGGCTCCTAGATGATGTCAAGTCAAACAATTTTGTCTAGTTTTTCTTAATGAGATTTTGTTCTCTCTCAATAGCCTCGCTTTTCTTAATCTTTCTATGTAGCAGTCCAGGTCCTCCAACAAGCAGATGCCAAGACAGGATTAAATGCACAAAGACTACATTAGGTGAAAAGACAGAGCAGAAGCCAAGTAAGATAGGGAGAGCCACCCAGCCTGCTATGCCAGTCTGACCATAGCAAAGGAGAAAAGGTTGGGGGGAAGTATACTGGGCTGGGCTTTTCTAAAGGGTAAGGCATGACCAGTATCAGTAGCACCTATCAGGTCAGCAGAAGTGCTAGCCCTTAGCGGGAAGGCGGGGGGGGCACCTTTGCTCACCAAAGAATCTTGAAGATGCTATAGAATAAACATCCTCAGAAACATCCATGTAAATGTCTCTTATCTTTCGGGTTCCCAGATTTTTTCCCACCACATCCCTGGCATTCTGTGAGACCAGTCTCCTCTCAGCATTCAAGGGTCACTGAGCTCTGGAACGCCCATAGGTAATAAAGCAGTCTTTATAGGCTACTTTGGAAGGTCCCTGGTTCTTACACTTAGCCTGTTTATTAATAATCTTTAGTCTCTTATTATCTCTCATTATTATTACACAGGGTTTCAATACAACTTGCAGCAACCAGTTGTTCAACTCATTGAACGGTCTCAAGGTACCAGCAGAATTGAACCTTTTTGCCTACTGCAGAGTCCTCAATAACACAACATATTAATAGTTCCTATCTCATTTTTTCCCACTCATTCCCTTCTGTTTCCTGGAGTGACTTCTCCCAGAGTAACTACTTCACACAAGACCTTGTTTTAGGCTGCACTTCCCAGGGAACTTAAACTAAGGCAGTTGGTTCTCAGAATGCCCATGGTGAACAGATCCTTGGGGTGGGGTTCTGGACCTAGATCATCACCTGACAAATGGGAAAGTCTATCAAATGCTAGTGGGTGGAAGCATCTCAGAACTAAGACTCTGATCACAGTGGTGTTAGAAGCTTTTAGCTGGATAGTAATTCCAGCATTTGAACAGTATAGGGCAATGGTATACTCATAAGTATCATGGAATTGTCCATCTTTTGTTGTCTTGGAGGTCTTGAAAGGAGACATGCAAGGAAACAAAGATGTAAGAAATCCTATTATCTCCCTCCTCATTGAATGGCCCTGAACATAAGTAAGAACAGACTGGTTAGGGTGAATACAAAAACTAGTAGAAGGTGCAATTAGAGGTTTTGGCACTTCAAATATGGTCACTGATCTATTGAATGGGCTCCCCTGTGAATAGGCTGGAGAGGATGCCTCAACCAAAATAGTGGGCAGAAAACCATTCCAATGTGACCAAGGGCAGTCTGGAAAGGTAGAAGATTCTGCAGAGAATGGGAGTATTTCATCCAATGGGGATGGCAGGTAAACACTCAGACTCCCATTTTTCACATAGATATTTCTTACAGGGATCCTTTGTTTTGCAGACGTTTTTGTAAATTAGAACGCATATTGCCTACAGCAGTGACATCACTAATGGATTCCCTGTCATGTTTCTTTCCATTCCCTCATTCCTGCTACCTGTGGTCACCTAAGTGAATTATATATAACCAAGTCATTGTCTCAGGCTTTGCTTTCAGGGGAACCCAAACTAAGACAGAACAGACAGCAATCGGCTCTGCCAGCCTCAGGTATCATTAAAGCCTACACAGAGGACACTGCAAGGTCCCAGCCTAAGGAACTGTGCCTAGGGAATGCCAGGAAAGCCCAGAGTTTCAGTAATACCTGCATCAGTACATATAACATTGACAGAGCATGCCCAGTACAGAAAATGCTTTTGGATTTTGCATTGCTTATCAGGTCTAATGTATTCATCTGATTCTAGGTTGCTGAATCTAAAGTTTAGCTACATAACTTAGCGGTTATCAAAAACTCTGTCAAGTTAAAAAGTAGCGATCAATTGCTAAAAACAAACAGAAAACAATGAACCATTAATATTATAGAGATTATATACATAAATTATAGATTATATATAGAGAGATTATACATATAGATTATATGTAATCTCTATTATTGAGTTAGAGATTCAGGCAAATAGGGAACGTTATAAAACTCTAGCCATCAGAACAGAGACTAGAGATGTGGATAAGTGTACAATATGGAAACCTTGCTATTAGAATTAAATTTCTATTTAGAATCATACTTTTTTCTCTTTAAAGAGTGAGTGTTAGTGGGGGAGGGGCAGAGAGCGAGCTACAGAGAATCCCAAGCAGGTTCTGCACTGTCAGCACAGAGCTCAACATGGGGCTCGATCCAACAGTGAGATCATGACCTGAGCCAAAATCAAGAGTCATAAACATCATTATGCTAAATATTGTTTCCTCATTTATAATTACTTTAGTAATGTCATGCTGGAACCTGTCTTATAGGTCTTTATAAGTTAACTCACATATTTCATTTATCTTCTATAAGTACTTATTCTAGTGCTGCCTCACCCACATCTGTCTTCACTGCTTCAGGTTATGTCTCTACATTTCTTCATTTAGTCTCAACTTTATGTCCCGGGTCATATTATCACTTACAGTCTAATTACAGGTCAAATAAAGCAATGCCATCAATGCTATGGCCCCCAATAGATAAATGTGTGGGCTTGACAACCTTTGAATGTTTAACCCAAATTTAAACATTAAAATACATATATTCACAAACTCACATAAATTCTTTTTTAGTGATGATGAGACCTGTAAGCAATGATTTAAGATTGCATTGTTCATCTGTGGAAAGCAGTCTCTATTATTTAGGCACTGACCTGATTGTAATAGTGTTGACATTTTCCTTATAAAGTTATGTAAATTCTACCTTTATGGAGACAGACCTTCACAGAAATCATGATCATCTTTATCCAAATTCATTTATGATATTGCTATCTGATCCTGTGCTGGGAACCAGAGAAAACAAGTTTTAGAAAGGAACATATTAATAGACGTGGCCCAGCCCATTCTAGGAAGAGTCAACGTTTGAGAGCCAGGGATTGGTAGGTGAAGTTGAGAATAAGATAGAAGCAAGGATAAAGGATACTTATTCTAGGAATTGACAGGGATTGAAATTTGAGGCTAGGTATTGAAGCCAAATGTGAGTTAATAAGGGTCAAGAGTCACTGAAACAAAGTCCCGACATAAAAGCCCGTGTCATTAATGAACTGAAAAATGAAGAAACTCAGAAAGATGGCATGTTGATTTCTCATAGGACAGCAAACATATTTAGGGATCCAGTTTTGGAGAAAATAGGGCTTAGGGGCTAGAAACAGAGTTAATAGGGGAACAAGAAGAAAATCCATAGACGAGAACAAGACAGATCCTCAGCCACTGGGCGACTAAGGTAGCAGAGAGGGAACTGGATTTTAAGACTAATTGGAACAGTATTGTCCAACTTCTTTTAGCTTAGAAGTTTATTGATTAACTTTATATTTGAATGACCATTTAGCTTATTAAAATTCCTGGATCACACAGATTTTCTTTTTCTAGCACTTTGTACACATTGCTAATCTGTATTCAGAAAACATTCCAGATGAGAAGTCTGAGGTCAGCCTGACACATTTCCCTTATTAGGAAATGTGTTCTTTTTGTCTGGATACCCCTCAAATTATTTTAAACCCGCTAACTTTACAAAGATATTTCTAGTTTATTGATGCTCTGTGATTTTTCCTAAACATGCTAAGGAATTTCAATTTGTAGACTAAACTTTTTAAATTTTCTGTAGCTTTTCTTACGTGTTCTTTTACTTTTTACTTTAAATTACACATAATGACCATCTTACCCATTTTTACTTTTTTTTAATATTTATTTTGAGAGCGAGCACAAGCAAGGGGAGGGTGAAAGAGAGAGGAGAGAGAATCCCAAGCAGGCTCCATGCCATCAGTGCAGAGCGCAGCCCCACAAACTGTGAGATCCCAACCTGAGCCAAAATCAAGAGTTGGACGCCCCTTACCCATTTTTAAGTGGAGTTCAATTCCATTAAGTACATTCATGTCCATCGCCACCATCTATCTATAGACCTCTTCTCATTTTGCAAAATGAAAGTCATACCCGTGATATGATAACTCCTCATTCCCTTCTCCCCCACCCGCCCTTGGCAACTACCGCTCTACTTTGTCTCTATGAATTTGTCAACTCTAAGTGTCTCATAAGTGGAATAATACAGTAGTTGTCCTTTTGGAACTGCCTTATTTCACTTGGTATAATGTCCTCACAATCCATCCATGTTACAGCATGCATGAGTTTGTCAATCTTTGACTATATCCTATATTTCTACTCTAATATGATACCCACTAGTTGCATGTGGCTATTGAACACATGAAATGTAGCTAATGTGGCTTAAAATCAAACTTAAATTTACATTTATTTTAATTTTAAATTGTCACATATGACTCTATGGCTACTGTATTGGACAACACGGCTCTATATGATCAGCATCAACTATTTTCCTGGTCTATCAATTTACTTTTATCTATTTGAGAGAGGTAGGAGAGGGGTAGGAGCAGAGAGAGAGGGAGAGAGAAAATCCTAAGCAAGCTCCACACAGAGCCCAAAACGGGGCTCAAACTCATGAAACGTGAAATCATGACCTGAGCTGAAATCAAGAGAAGGGCCTTTAACTGGCTGAGCCATGATAGTTTATTAATTTTAAACAGGACTTCTACTGCTATGATATATTACACCTAAGCAATATACATCTATCCTCCAGTCACTATCACTTTTTAAAATATATTTATCTTTGCAATTTAAAAATATTTTACTGATCAACTCTTCGTGTTTAATTTTAATCTCTGAAAGATGTTCAGTTACATGTTGAAACATGAAATTGTTCCATTATTTCACTCCTCTTAGAGATGTTATGCTTTATGTCTACTGTTTACCTAAAATCCATGTCCAAACTTCTTTCTCCAGTGCTTGTTCCTTTCAATATTGTTCCTCATGCCCACCAATCTTTCTAGCAGTGACTTTTACTGTACTTATACTTTTCACTTCACTTTGATAAGTTATTGTTTTTCATTTCTTCCTAAGATCTCCATATTTTATCTTCTATTGTTTCACCATGTCTTCCCTGAGCTCTATTTGTTCATTATTCTCTTATTCTATATTGATAATTGTTTCAGAACTACTTTTTAAAATCTGTCACAATATTTGATCACAATGCACAATTATCTAACTAACTTATGATCATGCTTGATTTTCTATTTGTTTGACATTCCACTGCTTCTTTGTTTTCTATTATTGGTTGGATATGGTGTCAATCAACTGCTCTTTGGGTAATCACTCATATTTTAAAGCAATATTTTTTTCTGGACCACATTTTTTTCAGGAGGTCTGTATAAGGGAAGGAATTACTAGTCTCTCTAGACTCTTATCAATAAGAAATGGTGGTTTTGTAAGTCAAGGCATGCAACTTAGGGCTCTGAGGTCTGCAGGGCAGAGCTCTCCTCTACCTCGTTTGACATCTCAACTTCAAGCAACCCTTCCTCCAAATTGAGAGCCCAGAGTCTCAGCTACCTCTTGTTTTATAGGAGATAAAGATTACATTTCTATTTCTGGTTTTCTTTTATGCTTTTGGGCAATTTTCAAAAGAAAACCCCACTAGCTTCTCATTCCCAATTTCAATTCAGAAGTGACCATTTTGTCAACTCTTTTTGAGCAAGTCAAATGACACTTCTCCACGGTATCACAATTGGCTCTCAGAATAGTCTTGTTCTATTTTCTGTTAATATGACCCCTTGTGTTTTATTTTATATCTCCTTCCTTCAAGAAGTTTCAGAGGTTCACTATACATTAAAACAAAGAACAATCTGATATTATGAGGCCTTTTCATCGAACAGGGTTTATCTTCCTAGACCTGAGTGATGGACTCTCTCATCCCTCTGGCATGTCAACTCAGCAGGTTTTCTGTGACAGGTTGAAGGCAGCCTTCAACTCCTTCTGGGAAAGAATTCACCTGCTGATGTTCTGAGATTCAAATGCTTGTTCCAATTTTTCCTTTATATTTCTCTTAAACAGCACTTTGAGGAATCTTTTTCTATGTTCTGTTTAATTGGTATAAAAGTGCTATTCCAACAGAACATGACAGAAAATCTCCTTCCAAGAAGCCTAGTTCTACCTAGGCTATTTCATGTTTCTTGAAGATAACATGTCAGGGGAACCCTGCCATCTCACATCAATAGTTACTATTAATCAATATCATGTGTTGTCTCTGTGAAGCACTGCTGATATTAATGGTCTTCTATCCTTGTTTACTGGCTTAGCAGCCAGCTGAGGTTGAAAAAGCCTAGTAGGTGCAGGTTCTCTCTCTCCAATTCCTCCCTCCCTGAGGTATCACCTTTTCCCTATTTTCAGGTCAAAATAAAGGCAAGCAGACATCGAAATTTAAGAGGTTTAGATTTCAAAACATGCTATCCAAGGCTTTGGACAAGTTAGTTACCAAACTTTATACCAATATCTTGCTTTAACATTTTCTTATGTATCAGTGATCTAGTAAACCTGTGTCATTTTCTAAATCATACTCGTGTTTCAGAGCCTTCCATACCCACATCATTTTCATACACTTCCTTCCATCTAGAATGTCTTCTGTCTCCCAATTTTCAGTTTCAATTTTTGTGACCCAACCTGTCTTACATGATATAGTTCAAATGGTACCACATTCATGAAGACTTTCTTACTGGTACCAAATAGATGTGATTTTCTTCCTCTGATAAACTATAACATCTCTCCCAGGGTTCTTAACATCTTATCTATTGTTCACAATTATTTGTGAATGTTTCATACCACTCATTGGAGGAAGCATCCATAGCTTTATTGATTAGACCCAGAGACCCTTGAAGATTACTCTACATGTCATATATGCTTAACAGGCTAAATTGAAAGCTACAGGAAGAATTTCAAAACTATTAGTTTCATACTATTAAGTTGCATGCATTCCAAAATGAGGGAAATTATTAGAAATCAAGTAATTTCAACAAGCATTTCTATGTGCTAGTCACTATTCTAAATGAAGAATTTGGGAGAAATATTTTGAGGACTATACTCCTATCAAAATGAACCTCTTCTCCAAAATTGCCACCTTCACACAGAGTGGATCTGTAACTATCTTTTTAATATTACTTCACCCTCCATCCTCACTATAGTTACAGATGTAAACACAGACCTGAGTTAGACCAGTTGAACTGTGTCATGGGAACAATAGCCTGGGGCACTGATACTCCAGCATTCTGTACACAGAGCATCAGAAAGGACCCATCTGTAATAAGGTAGAATAAACATATTTAAATTTCACTGGGAATCCTACCATCTGTCACCTGTCCCCACCCATTTCTAGTTCACCATGTTTTAGTTCTCTCGGTTCTTCCTCCCCTCTCTCAAGTGTTCTTCCCAATGACAGATGCTGATTAACTTATGCTTAACAGTTTACTCATCTCTGTTTCATGGTCTCCTTCCAAATTACTGCCTTTGACTCTCCCTGGGTGGAATGTTGGAAAATAGGATTATACAATACACCTTCTTTGGTTTGTACGAACAAAGTGTTATTTTAAACAAATTTTCTCACCTCTAAATCAAGTCCTGCCAACAAAATGAATAGGCTGGTAATACTCAATTACAAGATTCAGAGAGTTACAGCTTCCCCAGCCTTTCATCTGTACTTATTAGCTGCAGAGGTATGGAACATTTCCAGGTTCCTTGGAGTCAAAGCAGTATGTTTCCTTTGACCCAAGCTACCAGGGTATTCTAGGAATGACAATGTATAGGCTAAGGCCGTAGGTCTCAAAACGCTAAAGTTAACTTAGCTTTATGAAAGCTGTTGTATTGGTTTTGAATTGATGTGGAAATAGGAACTGTTTTATTGTTTTATTACAGCTACTATATTCTGTTGAAGTATTTCTAGGTACATTATCTTGAGTCTATACTAGATGCTATCCATCTATTATTCTAATCCCTGTGCATAAGTGATCTCATTTCATACATAAAACAATTGTGAAATAGATATTGTTCTTTGCAGGAACATCTGGAAGGAGGAGGAAACAGATACAACACAGAGCTTGCTTTTTGCTAGCTATCCCATGGACTGCATGCTGATTTTAATGGGCAGGAATGTCCCACACGGAAATATAGCTTGTGTAGAATATGAATTTTAGTAGTGACTTTAGTAATATATCGATTGAAAAATCAAAATTACATTAGCTAAGTAGGAAGGGATTTTATGAGTTACGAGAGGCATTGAAGTTCAGTGCTAACATTTTGTTCTTTTGGGATTAGTTTATTTGAATGTTTAGGCTATTTAGAAATGAGAGGAGAAAGGATTCCATCATTAACCCAGATTTATTTTGTTGAAATAAAGTGTTATTTGGTGGCAGGCCTGCATGTTAGTAGCTCTTTATGTTATTGCTATCTGATACAACTATATCTTAGATATAATTATTACTATTTAAACTGAAAACACCAGTAATAGTGCATCATTCCACAGTCTGCATAACTTATGGAGGAGAGCTACTAGTCTTCACACGGGGGTGGTTTCACATTGGAAAAGTATTAACAGATAAAAACAGCAATTTGCTCAAATTGGTATGATATCTTTATTATACCTTCTCAGCTCAATTGGGCCAAATTTGACACTCTAAATTGCTATAATTTTGAGCTCTCCAGTTTTATTATTAAATAAAAGCCTAAATTTTATATATTTGCAAAGAAAAGATAACTTACCTAATTTTTTTAGTAATTAGTTATAATTACATGTGGCACTGTGTTATCATTACCTTCCTTGGAGACTAAGGATACAGGTAGACTTTTCAAAGATAGATCAAGCAGAAGGGACAGAGGGACCAGCCTGATAACCACCTAGAGATACCAAGGTCAGGATATGCTTGGGTGTAGCAAAAAATCACTTGGTGGCAACAACTTATAAAGGGTAAAGCTAAAGATAAAGCTGGGAAGACAGGTTGGATTCAAGTTGCAGAAGTCTCTGAATGACAGACTGAAGAAAGTATTTTATTCTATAAGCAATGAGGATATATTAAAGGTTAAAATAGGGTAGTGATCTAATAAGAATGATTCTCAAACCCTGGGAACAAAGTAAGAGACATCAAGAAGACAGAGACTAAAGGTAGGAAAGTCATTTTGGAAGTAACTGCATATTAATGAATGTACTATAAACAGGATACTCTAAAAATAAATGTCTATAGCTTTCATATTGTTCTAATGACCCAGGTCACTCACACTTTAGGAGATAGCATGATTTCTGCCAAATCTCCAATCAAAATACTTGGAGTGGGGAATTATATTAGTCAGGCACTGTCCTCTCCACCTCCACAACCTTAGAAATACTCTTAAGTTTATAGAAATGTTTAACAAACAACAACACAAACCTGAAATCTACTAATTTGCCAAAGATACAACCATTTCACTTATATGCTGTCTACACCTGCTTTCATGCTACAATGGTAAAGTTGAATAGTTTAAACCGAGACCTATGGCCCGCAAAGCATCCCCCACCCCTTTTTAAACATGATTTGGCCCTTACAGAAATAGTTTGATAATCCCTGTGCTAGACTACTATCTGCTCCTGGTAGAGGCCTTCTTTGTTAATCTCTGAGCAACCACTCCAGAAATGCAGTTTCTTACTAGTTTCCTCTTTCTCCTCTAGATTAGCACTGCCTCTTGTCAGTTCTCTATTTCCAGTGCAGCAGCTGGAAATCTACTGTTCCAGGAACACTTGCCATCAAGTTGGCTAGGATTGGCCAACAAACACTCCAGCTTCAATGATTACTTTGGTTACCTGTAAACATAAATCAAAATGTACAAGGTAGGTCTAAGTGAAACATCCAGGACAATTCAAAGGAATTAGAAAATCAATGGTCGATGCCCCATTTCCACATAGCTCCCTTCCGCTGCCCACTTTGCACTGCTCCAGAAGAACTCTACTGCATAAAAATTTAATAGCAAGTTCTCTGATGAAATTCCTAAAGATGAATAGGAGTGGAAAATGGTAATAATTATGTTTCCACCCTTCTCATCTTATTACAAAAAAAAAGACAAAAGAGAAAGAAATATGTAGCCAAGAGACTTGCAATTTTGTCATTGGTAGCTAATAAATGCCCGAATGAAATCAATGTTTTATTATGGAGCCCCGGAAACTACAGCTGTTTCCCTCCCTGCAAAATGAAGAAGCAGAGTGCTCTCATCAAGCTAAGCTGACAAACAGGCTTCTCTTCATTGCCCTAAAATAGGCAGGTGTTTTTTTGACAGTGCACTGCCACCGATAAACTCAATACTTTTTATAATTTTCACTAAATTATCTTTATTCATTTCTCTGCACATTCAAGAAAGAGAGACAGCATGAGAATTTTCAACGATATCAGAAAGCTAGTGAAGAAAAATATCCTTTCTCTTAACGTCTACACGCTAACAGTGTGGTGCACTTCAGCTTGAAACTATAATCTGAATGAACAGCAATAAACATAACGGGAAGAATAATGATAGTCAAAATGCAACATAACATGTTTTCAGAACACTCAAAATGCAGTAAAATATGGGAAAAGGTTTGAATGACTGTTTTAGCATGTCTTTGAAAGTTCATAGTGTCCTTTTTGTGATACAACAAAAGCAAAACTTAAGCCAATGCATTTCATTGAACCCTTAAAGCAAACAGCGGACAGCTAGATTACCCTGATTTGCAGAGAACTGTCACCTAACACAGTTTATTGCATGCTTTGCTCTTTGTTCACAGCACTGTGGATCTGTGTGCAGGCTCAAGAGATCAAATGGACTTCTGCTCTCACTAGGGTCAATAGCTAAAGATCTAAGAAGAAAGACTGCACAGCCAAAGCCAATGATGTGACATAGATTATTAAAAAATAAAATGCTTTCACTCAGGAAATAGTTCAGATGGTTAAGTATGCCAGCTGTTTAGAGAGAACAATTAATCTGTTGGTTATTTTCTCTGGTATGTGACAGCCTTAATTCAAAGAAGGATGATAATGTCTACCGCTATGCTCCAGAATTTGTGTAGTACATAACACATCTTTTTCCCTAAAATACTTTGATGAATAATCTTTTCACATTCCAGAGGCATCCAGGTAGAGTAGGAAAAAAAAAATGAGTATTGAAGGCAAATAGGGTGGAAATTCCAGATATTCCACATCTATTTATTTCATATATGACCTTGGAGAAGTCACTTGGCCCTTCTCAGCTGGAGTTCTCTCACCTGGAATTACAACTACCTCACAGAATTGTTGTAAGAATTTAATAGTGTACTTAAAGAGTTGAGTATTATTATACTATTCATCTATGTTTTGGCCTTCTAAACAATTCAGTGAGATGGGAGGGCAAGTATTATGATTCTATCCTTTCCTGTCCCTATCCTATATCAGTTCCAGGAAAACAACTCAAGCTTGCTCTGGGTTCCTTCCACTCTAACTTTATAATAGTTCATTAGAATGGCTTCAAAATGGATTGCAATATAGGCAGGTTTTTATGGAGTGACTCATGAGGTCATAAAGTAGTATTTTGTTTTTACTGTGTCAAAACTTGTGACCAATAGAGAGGCAGGAAAGCTTTCAGCCAAATATTAATACAATCACTGAGAACACCAAAGGTGAAAGACAACTATGGTCAAAGACCAGGAAGGGAGGGGGCAGATCATCAAAGTTCCAGCCAGCTAAAATAAATATGGGGCCAGTGTCAGCAGGGAATGCAATCATGAAGTAATATTTTAGGAAAGGTAAGCAAAAGCAACATGGTCTAAATACATTTTGAGGACAGAGCCGCAGGAATTGATGAAGATCCACTAGGAAAAATCAGGAAGGCTGTTCTAAAGATGCAGAAATAAACCTGCTCAAAATGTTCTACCAAAGGCAGGGCCTCTTTAGAAGGGTCATTCTTTCAGACCTAGAATATTGTCTGTACTCATCAGAAAAGCAGAGTGCTTTGAACATAGCATTTGTTACTCTATTAGTCACTACTCTAGGCATTTCCACAGAGGAAATTTAATATAGGCAATTAGTTACCCAGTAATAAAAGTTAAGAAGCCAAACAGGATGAAGAGTCAACCCAAAGAATAACAACTGCATTAAGACTATTACCCCTATAGCTGTAGACACAGAAGGAGAGGTGGCATCACCAGAATGCAGTAGTGAAAGCCATCCAGCAAGGGCTGGAGCCATAAAGCAGTTCACCCTGAAACTGAGACTAGGGAAGAAGGGGTAGACTTGTAGGAACTGAAGCCGGAAAAGAGATACAGCTACTGCCAGAGACACTGCCTGAAGCAGAGTTGGAGAAAAGGAAAGATATTCATTTCTGCCTCAGCTTCCCCCATCTCATTCCCCAAGTGTCTCCCATTAGCCAAAGCCAGCCGGAACCAGAATACCCAGGAGACAAGGAACAGCACACCCAGCTCTCCCACTGTAATACAGAGCCTACAAGAGGAAATTGAGGGATGGATTGAACACTGACCAGCATGCAGACTGAGCTGAAATTCTCTCTACCCAGTGTTCTCTCCTCTCTCATTTACTTTCCTATGAAGACCAAAACATGTTTGTAATTCTGGGTCAATACCAGTCACAAAAAAAGTTAAGCATTTCCTACTCTATGCTTCTATAATAACATTGTACTATCAAGTCCATTGTCCCATTATGCTGTAACTTGTTTTTCTCAGTGAACGCTGCTTAAAGAAATTGCCAAAAGTCATCTTTGTATTACTCACCTTTGTACACTGAGGGTCTAGCACAGCACCTGCCACTTGGCATGTCTGATGAATGAATGAACTTAAAGGGGTAAGCTACCGTAACTTTTGTTAAAGACACTGTGAGTAAATTCAAGAAATTTGCTCACAGTACTTGTAAGGACATTTAGAATAGAAATTATGAATAAGGTAAGGTCATCCAAAGATGAGAGATCCAAGAAAATCTACACATCTGGATTAAAATTTAAATCATATTTTATAATAAAAGAAAAATAATGAGAAACAAAATCAAATTCATCTTTGGTTACTCTAGACTTTTAATTCCCAAGTCTGGTTTTGTTCTCACCTGTCTTTTCCTCCCATTTCTCCTTCTTCAAATGCATCATGGTTGAGCAGGGAGTGGCAACAAAGAGGGAGACTAAAACATTAGCTCTGCTGGAAAGAGTATGAATATCCCCTTAGCACACAGGTCAACACTGGAAAAAGAAGCATTCTTTCTTTTAATCCCTATTCTCTCCTAGGCAGCATGGCCACCAGCCATCCTTAATTAAATACACCATTCAGGAGTCAAGCAAAATATGTACCAGTCTCTGGTACATATTCATTCTATACTGGCTAGCTTACTCTCTCAAAATTCTTATCACAATACTTAATAATTGTCCTCTCCTGCTAGAATGTAAGCTCCATGAGAACAAGACATGATCTATTTTGTTCACCTTGCAAAGATATGCTTAGTAACTATTGTTAAATAAATACATTAGAGAATACTGTTCTGTGGTATCTAAGATGAACTTCCAGTTCCTCCTTTTTAGACACTGGCAAAATATTTTTTTTTTTCATTTTGAGCTATAAACTCTCTGCTTATCTAGTCTAGATTTCTCTTATTTAAAATCCAAAATCCCACAATATTCTTATCCCCTGCTCTTCTATACTGAAATATTGCCTTGTTCATTCAGGGCCCTTCTTATACAAAGTCATTAATTTTTGTATCTATAAATTAATATATTCTTTAAATACAGAAATAAATTGAGTTTTGCAAACACATAAATGTGTTTTGAAATATTTTGGCTGCCTGCTTTGTTGGCTAACTATGAGCACCTTATATCTCTGGCTTAATCCTACTGCACCCTCACTGTTGAGAGTACTCACTGTTCAAGCATGTGTTTTCTGCTAAAGACACCATGATCTCCCAGGTACTTTCTGTGCTTTTTGGAAGAAGAAGATTCTATAGAGTTTTCCACAGAGTTTTCCAACAACCCCTTCTACTCCAGCCATGGCAAAACATGGGAGCCATGACATTTCCTTGAAATCAAACACCCTCCAAACCACTGACAGGGGCTGTAATCTGAATATTTCACACTGCAGGTCACCGAATCTTATATAGTTATGAAATCATGCCTCAGCAGATTAGTTTTAAACATTCAAAGACATTTTGATGAAAGCAAACCTACAGAACTTATGCTGATTTAATACCACAATTACTGACTATAAAACATATGTTCATGGTATTCAAAATTATAGTTATATTAAACATTTACAGAACTGGGTGTTTTTAAACATTTAAGTTTTTCATTTAACTTGTTTTTAACAACACATAAAAAGACTTTCAAGAAAGTAAGCATATATACATGAAACTCAATTTTCTCCTATTATATGGGGGGATCATTACACACTACTGAACACCAAAGGCTTCAGAGCTCAACACCAAAAAAGAAAAAATAAAAATAAATCTGTTTTAAGAAAGAATTAAATCATTTTGACAGTGTTAAACAGATATTCCAAAGACAATATCCACATATAAAAGCTAATTAATTTGGGTTCTTTAATTGGATCTCATTCACTCTTAATATATGAATAATCTGCAAACTAAACCAGACAAAGTAACATGAGCATTTTCCCCACTCTGGTCCACCAGTGACAAAAAATAGAAGTCATTCCAAAAAGTTCTCCATACACAGTCTAGAAAACACATCATTCCTGCTAATGCACTCACTTCTGAAGGGTACCTCTGACTTTTGCCATTTGAGTCTGGTCTTCTCTCATGCTGTTAGTCTTGTAGAAATGCCTGTTGCTTTGGCAAAGACCCATGCTGTGTTTGTGTTGCCAGATCATCTGAAAGTAGACTGTGTAGTAGCAGCAAAGGTCAAACAAGGCATGTGCATGTGGGGTCACCCCCAGGTTTGTTAGGCATGGGCCTTCTGTCACCTCCAAGTTAACCACCAGGTTCACTTCAATTTGGAAGACAGCAGACAGGAAGCAGAAACCCTGTATGTTTCATTTTGTTGAAGATGACATCAGAAGCATCTGGCTTTCAGGGGCATCAGAGACAGGGATTCAGTGTGTGGGTGTAGGCCCAACAGCAAGCAGCAAGAGGGGACAGGGTGGGATTTCACTACAGAAGCTCCTCAGGATGGTTGGAAGGTCATTCTTTGGAGGGATGGTCTCCAAGTCTGATTCTGGGAGGGCTTTAATGCCTATTAAGAAAGTCCTTTTCTGCCTGCTCCAGCAGGAATGGGTGCTACTGAACCAGAGGCACCTGTGTGATCCATTCATCTTCTCAACTTTTGTTTCTTTGTATCCCCTCTCTCCTGCTTCATAAACATCTACCTCTCCAATCATTCCCAATGGCATTGCTCTAATACCTTCACTACTACACAAAGAATAAAGAGAAACTTTCTTTTGACTTCAAATGTCTCACAGCTAACATCCTTTCCCTGTTTCCCTTCCTAAGAATAATTCTTTAAAGAATTACTCTTACTTCTGAATATATTTTCGACCCACCCCAACCTGACTGACATCTCCCCAGATCACTGAGACTGCTCTGTGCAAGGTTGCTTATAGCTTCCATGTTGGTAAGTGGCAGCCCCTGTCATTTGACCTCTCACAATTGGATTCAGTTAGATATTTCTTTCCTGGAACTGTGCTTCTGTGACCATATTCTCCTGATGTCATTCATCTTCTCTTCTTCTTATCCTCTGATCCTAAGTGATCGCATCCATTCCCATGGCATTAAATTCCATCTTTAAATAGGCAACACCCAGATTCCCACATCCAGATCACAAATAAAATAGCCTCGGCAATATGAAATGTTGTACATAAAATACAGTCTTAACTTTACCCCCCAGGTTCTAGGAGTTATCAAAACACATTTAAACCAAATGGCTCCTCTGCTCAAAACCACCTGCTAAACACAGAATAAAATCCAAACTTCCTGTATAAGCCAGAATCTGCCTCCTTCTCCAATTCACCTGATGTTCCTCCATATCACCCCCCCACCTCCAACCACAGTGAGCTCCTTTCAGCTCTGTGGGCATATTGAGAGTTTTCATACTTCCAACCTTTTAGTACAGGCTATTGTCTCTGCCTGAGATGTACTTTCCCTCTTAATCTTTGAATGACTTCTTCCTTCTCTTCCTTCTGGGCCAAATGTAAATGTCAACTCTTCAGAGGGGTCATCCCTG
>NW_026059987.1:0-26525 GCF_023721935.1 Panthera uncia | reverse complement strand
TTTTTTTTTTTTTTTTTTTTTTTTTTTTTTTACCCCTCGGTTCTCTAGTATTGTGGGGAAAATGCACTGCAAGTATATAGCCCCAACTTCAGCTGGGATCCCATGGATACGTGGAAAATCGTTTTTGTCTCTAGTCTTTTATATTTTCTACAGAAGCTATAAGCATTTAACAGTTATCTTCCCTAGGCATCTTCCCAATCACCTCCAAGTCTCATCTGTACTGATAAAGAAAATACAAGCCATAAGATGGCTTTTCCTTCAACCTCACAACTTACCTATAAGAATACCATCCTTTTATTCATTCATCAGAATAAATAACTATGTGATTCAGTGTTTATTGATCATTTCCCGTATGTGAAGCAGTGGACCGAAAACTTCACCTATAATAATTTAGATCTCACAATAATCAAATAAGACAAGTATTTTTGGTCCCATTTTTTACAATACAAGAGTAAAATTCAGGGAGCTAAGTAACTTGTCCAAGGTTTGAAGCTAATGAGAGGCAGAAAGCAGATCTGAATCCAAGTTTGTCTATAACTATATCACTCTGCCTCTGAAAGTGTTCTAATGCCTGACCCAAGCAAGTCTCCCACTTCTACAGAGGGACACCACATTCATAAATAATTTCCAATACTGTATGATCTTTCTCTTTTTTCTAACCAGTACAAAGATACCTAAATTACTATACTTAAGTAAAAAAAATATGGCTTATGCACTTTATGTTTTCATTTAAAAACAGATTTTTATCAGTTAAGGTCTCTTTGCAAACTTAAAACCCAAAAAATAGACTTTTAATAAAAGCATATATATATATTAGTTACATAATAAGTTTTTTAACTTAATGTAAATGATTTAGATCTGTTTAAAGACATGGGTTGAAAACTGACTTGCACTGAGTTTCCAAGAAAAACTCAAAATATCACTTTACACTAGGAACAGTTATCTGTCTTTCTGCTCATCTACAGAGTGGAAAAGAATGATGAAATTTCCTGTTTCTTCAATTTTCCAGTAATTTCTCAGTTTGGCAGAGATTCATTCTTTCAAAGGTAGAAAGTGGTTTAGCAACATCTGCAGAAAGAGCTAATGCTTTTAAGAACTGTGTCCTCTCTTTAATGTCCTGACAAATGTAGGCCCTAACTGGCATCAATGAGTTTTCTCACATAACTTTTAATAAAACTTCATCAGGCTCAGTCTTTAATGGCTCATCAAGGCACATGATTTACTGTGCTTTTCACATAGAAGCCTGATTGCCTACATCCGCACCACATCAAACCCTTTTTTCTTCAGCTGTTAAGAATTCACGTCAACACTGTAAGCACCATGCATTTATATAAGGACTAGAGTCTGTCTTGTTCAACATTCTATCCCCAGCACTCATACAGAGTAGATGGTCAATAAACATTTGTTGTAATACATGGTAGCAAGAAAATAACTTAGAGAATATTGTATAACCTGCCACAGGTTTTTAATAAAATTTCCCCGAAGCAGTTACATCAATCTGTTGTTCTGAATACTATGAAGTATGATATCAAAATCCAGAGCCTATAATATCTTTAAGCTTTAACAGAAGATTAGTTTGTTTCTATGACAGTCAGTTTGAAAATATTTTAGAACAGTTTTAAAAACATTTTTCTCATCTCTTTTGATTCAAAATAAGCCAAATAGTGATTAAAGAATAATTTGTGTATTTTAAATTTATGTATATAATATCATATTTTTATATAGCTAAATCAGTATCTTTAAGGAGTGGGTTTTCTTTCACTCAGGTCAGAATGTAGATTCTCCAATCCAAAAAGGATGTTAGTTATATCTGCAGTTCATAAACACCTTGTCAATCACTGATACAATTCAAGAACTCCATACATATTTATTGCTGCATTCATTTTTAAACAAATATTGCAAAAGATTACACACAGTGTGAGAAATGTCACCTAAATGCTAAAAAGTCTGTAAATATCAATTCATAATGGTAGGTTCCTTGTCTATCATTAAAATAAATACCAGCTTCTTGTCCACTTTCAATTTTGCTGAATGCCACCCACTTATAAATTAGTTATAATGATCCAAAATACCCAGTTATATTTTCCTATCATTTCTCAATTTTTCTCCCATTCTATAAAAAGATGATTTGAAAATTAACTGTAAGGACAATTTACAGACCTCCATCCATCCTTTTGGAGATAACTGAAGGCTCCATCCACAACACTTGCAAAGAACTGGCCTCCAGTGATGAAGAGAGTGTTAATGGTGACTAATCGACCTCTTAAATTGGGCGGTGAGACTTCAGCGATGTACACTGGCACTGTCATGGAGGCAATGCCTGTAAAGAAGCAATGGAAAGTCAACAGAGGACATTTACTCAAGGTTTCTGTTGTAAATACTGATGCTAGACAAAGACACACATACACAGCCTTGGTTTTCTACTTTAAACCAAGATTCACCAGATACTTAAAGATTCTGTCTGTAACTAGTGACTACCACAGATAAGTAAAGACGTATGTGGAGACACCAATCTCTGAATATCATTTTTCATATTATCATGTAAATAACTACAAATTAAAACTACCTCTAGAGCTATCAGATAACTTTACAATGCATATAAAGCACACTTTATAAGTTTTGTGGATGAAAAATAAGAAAATGCTCTCTAGATAGAATACAGTTATCAAAATATTTTTAGTCTATACAGAAATATAATCAGACAATGATGAGAATAAAAATTATCCCAGAATCATATTAACTGTTCAAATTCATCAGTTCCAGTAGACACACACCAAAACTGTTAATTGGTTTACTAATAAGAAATCCATACATTAAATCACCCTATTCAATTGGCTCAGTAGAGAATTCTGAAGTAGATTATAATGGACAATACTATGGAAATTTACAGTCCTCAAGAACATATGATCTTAACTATAAAATAAATGGCTTTATGGCTAAGGTGTATTTAGCTGTATGTGCCTAAAATCTGTTTCTATCTAAAATTAATGCAGCATAATCTATGGTAGTAGTTCTAGAACTTCACTGATCACTAAATCACTTATGTGGCCATCTCTCTCTCTCTCTCTCTCTCTCTCTCTCTCTCTCTTAACGAAGATGAAGATGCTCTCACCTCACCCATCCTAGACCTACTAAATAAAAAACTACAGAGATGGGAGATGGGTCTTTTTACGACTTCAGTTTTTTTAATTTTTATTTTATTTTTCTAGAGAGAGAGTGAGTTGGGGAAAGGGGGGGGGGCACGGAGAGAATCTCAAGCAGGATCCATGCTCAGCACTGATCCCAATGCAGGGCTTGATCCCACAACCCTGGAATCATGCCCTAAGCCAAAATCCAGAGTCAAACATGGAACCAAGCCACCCAGGCACCTGGATCTGTCTTTTAAAAATCCTCCAAGCATTCCTGATGCACACCGTCAGGTGAGCTAATCCAAATTTGAGCTAATCCAGAATTATTACCTAAAAGAAAATCTTGGTACTCTTGGCCGTATCTAGCTCACTTCCCAGTGGCACTTCCAATTTCTAGGTATGTCTGATTAATTAATCCCAAACTAATCAATATTCATCTAATCGATATTCACGAAAGTAAGTTAAAAACAATCAAAAAGGATTATCTAAGAAAATATGATCTTTTTTATATCTGTAGATACTATAAGTTGATCTCTAGATTAAACCAGAACACCAATGGGTTGCATAACACACCCATGAAGAAGAAACTGCCTTTTTTTTTTTTTAATGTTTATTTATTTTTGAGAGAGAGAGAGAGAGAGAGCGCGCGCGCGCATGAGTGGGGGAAAGCAGAGAGAGAGAGGGAGACACAGAATGTGAAGCAGGCTCCAGGCTCAGCTGTCAGCACAGAACCCGACACAGGGCTCGAACTCACAAACTGTGAGATCATGACCTGGGCCAAAGTCGGACACTTAACCACGTGAGCCACCCAGGCGCCCTAAGAAGAAACTGCTTTTCATGAATTAATCATTACAATGCCAACAAAATAGCCTATATTAAAGGTAGCAGTACCAAAAAACCTGTTGCCGTGTTTTCTGTACAAGGGCTGCTGAAGGTGCTATCTACCACATTCCAGATAATGGGAGACATCTGTCTCCAGTCTCAGTGACTACAATAGTTGTGCCTCTCAACAAGTGACCTGTGTTTATGGGCACCATAAACCACACAGTTGTCTTTTATTTCCCTCTTTAGGCAGTCACAGAGGCCCACCTCTACCAAGCGTTTTGGACTTGATGGTATTTGTTCTGCGAGCTCAATTCCCTCCTGATGCCACCACTGTCTCAATTTCCACCTATTTTAAACATATGTTTTACCACATTTTTATTTGCTTTGTTCCATATTTGACCCAAGCAAATAAACAAACAGACAAGATTTAAGTAATATATCTGCTTCTGTACTACTGAAAAACTACTAATAATAAGTCTGCACACAAGTCAGACGATTAAATCTCTGAACTGTACACTCTGTAGTTTCCACCAGTATTATCTGCTGCTGTAGCATCTGTCAACATACATAAATATACACGAAAAGAACCTTAAGATTTTAAGAGTTTCATAAAATAAGCATGTGTCAGTAGATAAAGTATAGTCTTTACAATTAAATCATCACCTAAACAGCTGAAAGTTTCCATCTGACTGCTAATCAATTTAATAACACAAATCATACTAAATTGGCTTTCATCTAACTTGGAAAGAGGAAACATCTGATGCATATGTTGACAAGTTAATTGTATACTCTTTTTAGTTCTTTTACAATTAGAACATCTCAATAAACTTAATTGTCCGGACTTCTTTTCCGGCTTTGGTCTGGCTGTAAACAGGAATTCTGTTGCTCTCTTCAGCCAGACATCTTCACTCAACCATGTAACCTGCACATTTAAGCATGGGAAATCAGGACTGTGGTTTTAGGCAGCACATGCTTGTCATATAGCCCACAGATTTTACTTGATAGAATTGCAAGGATGTCGTCAGGCCCTTATAAAGGTTTATTATTAAAAATAAACACTAGAACCTTGAAAAGTAACAGGGACTGGCAAAGAGAAAAGACTGAGGAACTATAAAAAGACAGACTCACTGGATTTAGAATTGAAAAGAACCTCAAAAGATGTGCCCAAGTAGTGTTCACATTGACTTAACCAGTGTTAGAACTGCCTACGTTCAATATTTCACGAGGACTGGTTATCTTATTTAATCCCCAGAACACCTTTCTAAAAGACATATGATTATCCCCATTTTGCAAAGAAGGACCTTACCCAGGTCACATGATGAATAAGTGGAGGAACCAGAATTTGAAGCAGACAGACATTCCAGAACCCAATTTTGAAAGTTCTAGACTCTACTCTCTGGCCACAACAGATGAGGGTAGGCTCTGGAACCAGCGGGTTTAAATTTTAGCTTTGCCACTCGCCAGCTGGTTAAGTCTGGACAAACTAACCTTTTTGGTCTCCAGCTTATCCATACAATGGGAAGAATAAAAGCAATTCTTTCACAGGAGTTGAGATTTAATGAATTCACAGTCAAAGCACTTAAAATCGTACATAACATATAGAAAGTAGTCCCTAATGGGGGTGCCTGGGTGGCTCAGTCGGTTAAGTAGCTGACTTCGGCTCAGGCCATGATCTCACTGTTCGTGAGTTCGAGCCCCACATCGGCTCTGTGCTGGCAGCTCAGAGCCCGGAGCCTGCTTCAGATTCTGTCTCCCTCTCTCTGCCCCTCCCCCACCTCGTGCTCTCAGTCTCTCTCCCTCTCAAAAATAAATGTTAAGAAAAAATTTTTTGAAGAAAGTAGTCCATAATGTTAGCAATTATTTCTATGATTACTATACCTCTAGTTGTGAGGCATTCTAACTTTTTTGATTTAGTTTGACTTGTTTTAGGTGCTAACATTATCAGGATGAATATAAGTCCACAAAACAGGGTCTCTGTTATAAAAGAAGCTGCACACAAACCCTACTCATATAAACGGCCAATCAGATAATAATTTCCAAATACCATGGTAAGGGTCACAGTACAGTGACACACTGGGCTCCATCCTGTGATGCTGACAACTGCTGTATGCTAACAATGATTGGATGCCAGCTCAGAGAGGCTGGGTAGACAATTCTACAGAGAAGGGCATGGGCTTAAAATAAATATGAAATGATATGGGATTTTCTCAGAGGTAAACAAAAGATGTGAAGCAGAGTATTTGTGGAGAGGAGAGGCTGAGAGAGCCCAAATCACAGAAGCAAGTACCCATCACTTGGATATGCTCATCGCATATTTGATCTGAGCTGGGCACTGTGCTAAGCACTGGGGACACAGTGCTGTAAGAGAGACATGTCCTCTGTCCTCATGGAGCTTAGCATCTGACAGGCAAAATGTGTTTGAACAAGTAATTAGATGTCAAATGTGATGGGTCTCACCAAAGGGAAAGTGTGAGGAACATGAGCTCATAGCAAAGGGACGATGAAGGACTAATAGCAAAAGGACTCCAGCTTGAGGAATCAGAGAGTTCTTGGATGAGAAGTTCACATTTAAGCAGAGATTAGGTGAATGAGTAAGTTAGAGCTTGATGATACTGTGGGAAAGGTGACACACACTTTAAAGGATCAGACCAGCTTAGACAAAGGCCTTGAGGCAAAAGGAGATGCATCCTGCTAGAGAAGGGGGACTATTTTTTTTTAAGTTTATTTATTTATTTTGAGATAGAGGGATAGAACCAGCAGGAAAGGGGCAGAAAAAAAGAGGGAGACAGGGTATCTGAAGCAGGGCTCAAAGTCATGAACTGTGAGATCATGACCTGAGCTGAAGTCAGACGCTTAACCAAATGAGCCATCCAGGAGCCCCAATAAGGGAGACTACTTCTAGAGACACAGAGACCAACCTGACTATTTAAGATCTTAGTGGACGTATTGAGGACTAGGTATTCAGAAGCCTTTAAGTAGTATAATGGAAGAAAAGGCACAATTAGAATCATGTTTAAAAGAGTCCTTCTTGTTGGAGTATGAAAAACCAATTGCAAGGGAGTAACGGGTACAGTAGAGGCAATGGAGTAAAAAGGAGAGATTCCAGAAGTACATATTTAGTACCTAGGCTAGCAGGAATTGGGATGGAACATGAAGGATGAAGAGAGGAAGGACTCAAGGATGATGGTCAGATGTCTGGAAAGAGCAAGTAGGAGCATGATAGGTACTTTGTACAAACATAAAGGACGCGAGAGAAGCAAGTGTGGACCAAAGATGATAAGGTCAAATTTTAGCCAGGTTGAGCCAGAGGTGCTCTGTGAAACATACAAATAGAGAGCAAGTAGAACATTCCCTGGGTATGTTGGAAATACAGATTATTTACATGTGAGTGTTCACAGCCTGCCTCATTTCTCCTACCCAGTAACTCTGTCAAAATAACCAACCTTTCCTTCCTCGCTCATCCTCTAGGGAGAGTCTGGTATTTGTCACCCTAGTTCTTGAGCCATTATCATGCTAGGCAAAAAAAAAAAAGGATGGAGAAGAAAACATGGACCAAAGATCTAGTTTATGGAGAGAAGTGCAAATGAAAAAAAAGCCTGGAGACAGTTGTGAGGAGCTCAGGGTCAGTATGGAAAAAAATGGGAGCCTACAACTCAGGGACTGATAGAGGCCTGATTTGAGATGAGGGGACAGAGGGGTAGATAATAGAGATTTTAAGATATGTTGCTGAGTTATAACCTACATGTTACTATATTCTTCAAGACACAAAAAGACAATATTACTATCCAATTGCTTTTTAGTTACTAGACTATATATATTTAAATGCAACTTCAAGGTGAGACTAGGTTCAGTGGGGCTTGGAAGTTACACAAATCTCTGAAGCTCAGAAGATAATTCTGTGTGGATGGCACATAAAATGGGAACCATGGGAATGGATAAGAGCTCCCAGAATGGAAGAGGAAAAGAATGCATAGAATGGAGTCCTGAAAAATTCCAGTAGTTATGGAACTGTTAGATGAAGAAAGTATGAAGGAGCAACAAAGACTTTTCTAAAGTCTCTTTTTATGTTACCATTTTGTATGATCATGTATCAGGTCACCTTATCAATAGGGAGGTGGGACAGGTATCATTCATTATCCCTCTAGGAAAGGTAAAGAAACCCAGCATCAAAGACAGATAGGAAGAGATTTTCAGAAAGTCACAAAAGCAGGTTAATGTCAAAGTGAGTCTCACAGATTCAGGTTCCCTAATCTCTTATGTGTCGCTTGAGGACCAAGGACTGTGCCTCTGATTAGAATGTGATCCTTCAGCAATTTCTCAGACACATTTTCTTTTTGGACCTATTACCTTAGCTAGCACACGTGAACTTCTAGTGGACAGGCGGGTCTTTTCTCTGCCCCCTACTAACGGCTGCTGTGACATACTAATATCAGGTGTCATGTTAAAGAGCTCAAGCTAACTAGTGAATTGAATATGATTCACTGTATAATTTCCAGCTAGAAAAGTGTAAACCCACAATAGAGAACTATAAAAAAGATGCTGGTGTTCAGGGAGAGGAGAAGACTCCACATTCACTACTGCTAGCTCACCTTGCTATTAATAAAATAGCCATGCAAACTATAACTTACAGATTTCTAAACACGGTGCCAAGTTTTGACAAACCTGGGTCATTAAGGTTCTATCACCCCTCTTTTCTACTTTGGGGAAACAAATGGAATTCTATCTCTAGACATAGGTCACTGTTCCAATGAAGGGCAGTTAAGTAATACTGTATGAAATCCCCTAAATTAAGAAGTACTTCAGGGGTACCTGGGTGGCTCAGTCGATTGACACTGACTCTTGATTTCAGTGCAGGTCATGATCCCAGGGTCATGGGTTTGAATTCTGCATTGGGCTCAGTGCTGAGTGTGGAGCCTGCTTAAGATCCTTTCTCTCTCCCCAACACCTCACCTCTGCTCTTCCTCAATATGCGCACGCGCGCGCGCACACACACACACACACACACACACTCTCTCTCTCTCTCTCTCTCTCTCAAAAGTATTTCATAAGTGGGATTAATGATATTTAAAGTTTAGGAGAAAAAAGAGGTTAGAAAGGGAGAGAGCCAAAACATAAGAAACTCTTAAAAACTGAGAACAAACTGAGGGTTGATGGGGGGTGGGAGGGAGGGGAGGGTGGGTGATGGGTATTGAGGAGGGCACCTTTTGGGATGAGCACTGGGTATTGTATGGAAACCAATTTGACAATAAATTTCATATAAAAAATAATAAAGTTTAGGAGAGTTCTATGAAGAACGTTGGACTTATTCCCTATTCCAAACATTAATCAAAAGAAATGTCTGGTAAAGAACAAATTCTTAATAGTCTACACTAAACTGATGACTGGAAATTAACGTAAGCAACGGAGTGATACAAGGTCCTGTTAACAGCTTATTGGCTTAAACACAACCACAAATATCTGTGTTGGTATTGTTTCTGAATATTGTTAGAAAGTTTGATTTCTTACAAAACAAATAAAGAGGTCTACCTCAATGAAAACTCATTATCATGCTTGGCCTTGAGGAGTTTCACCAGAAAACTGCACCTCAGACACCACAGTGCAACCCGATTCACACTCTCATACTGCCAAGCTGAAGCACCATCAGCAGCACAGAACGCTCTTGAGTGTAGAAGCTGGCTTTCAAAAACTGCTGGAAGCCCTTTTAAAGCTCTGAGTCAGAAGTATAAATAATTTCATAAACAAACAGCATTAGAAAATCCTGTTGCGATGGGTAAATACCCATGAACCACAGTAGCCTCTCAGCACAAGCCAGGCAGCAACTAATTAGCTTCTCAGAAAGAAGCACATGAATCTACCTTTTAATAATAATGCTTCCTGAACAAGAAGGATTATGAAGTCCTAACTTCATTTTGCAAACTACTGCCCTATGATCTCTAAAGGAATAATTTTAATAAAAAGAAGGAATTTGTCTTAAAAAGTGCCCCTTACTAAAGTTGTTTCAGTTTGGCTGTCTTGCCCCAACTGCTGTTTGCATTCTGCTAAAGAGTCAAAGAGCTACCTTTACCAGGTTGTTAACACCCTAGAATTTATCTTTTAGTTTATTCTAAGGAGGCTAAGACTTTCATAAACACTGCTAGGCAACTTCAAAGAGCTGTAAGCCCCAAATTATTTATATATTAAAATATATACAACACAAAATACTGCTAGAACAAAGGAGCCAGGTTATGGGTGAGATTCTATCCATGGAGATAACTAGCAGAATTAGTGTTCTATAATGTTAAAAAGCTCTTCACAAGGCATTATAAACATGTCACCATCATTTAAAGCCAGTGCCATCTCTTAACGGCCTAAATGACCTCTCCTTTCATACTACTTATGAATATAATATTGACCTGTTCATGTTCTTTTTTAACAGTAACATCTCAGTAAAATCTGGATCACGCTATTTCTCCAAGCCCAACTACAAGCCCTTTAATGGAATGATTATAACTCACCTACCTTCTGTACTATAACTTGCCTAAGTGTCAAGCACAGACCTTGGCTTAACCGTTGACTATGACTTTGGGATGCATGTAGAAAACCATATCCTTTAAAATTACTGCCAACTGATTGGTTTTACACTAAATACATTATTCATTAGGGAAAATTTGGAGGTCACGGGCCAGAAGTAAATAAACATCACCTCTAATCACACCACCCACACATAACCACTATTAAAATTTGGTTATAATTTGCAGTACTTTTTACATAATTCTGTAGCTTTAACTCATTACATTTCAAACACTTTCCTTCTCTTTATAACTATTCTTTTCTCAAAAAAAAAAAAAACACTTCAAACTTCTTACAGAAGCGAGTCAGGTATGATAAATATAGAAGCCAAATGAGTGAGACATAGAAGGTACAACATACTCTGCAGGCCAAAGAAAACAGCCAAACAAAACAAATCCCCGTGTAGCCCTATACAACCATCTGGAGTCTGGTTTGTCACCCTTGTAGGACAAGATCATTTTAAGTAATGGTATAATATTCCAGCATTCAGATAAAGAGAAGAAAGAAGTGTTCCTAGAACACCCAGATGGAAGCAGGCAGGAAAAGAACAGAGAAGGAAAGAATTTTTTAATGGGGAGAGATGGAAAATAATGAAATCAACGCATATGTAAGAAATGTCCTAAAACAGAGCAGAGGTTGTAAGAGAAAGATAACTGTAGGAAATGGCAACAAAAGTGGAAGCAGTATGCTTTTACACCCGACAAATGGAATACACAAAGGTTAATAAGAAATCAATACATTTTCCTCGAGGCAGTGAATTTAGCAAACAGGAACTTAAGTGGTGCTTTGTCATATTTAGCTCTATGTGACATCTAGAGGTAAATGCTCTAGTACAGCAAACAATGTGGACCTAAACAGCAGCTCAAGGCTGTGAATCACCTGAATGCAGATTATAACTGAATAGGCATAGACAAAATACAAAAGAAATGTGTACAGAGTAAGATAAGCCCAGGGCTAGAATCTGGTTGTAGAAATATTCATGCAACAGATATAAAGGGCTAAGAAGTAAAACAGAAGAAGATATTAAATATTAGAGTAGCAAAGTAATAACTGAACACCCATCCCCCCAAATTTTTTATCTGTTCTTCAATATAAGACCTGGCCTTGCCTAAAAATCAGGAGCAGAGAGCCATGAGGAGACAATCAGCTTACCGACAAAAGAATTAAACAAGGAAATGGGTAGGGTAAGAAACACTAAAAAATTAATAGAATATGTAAATAATTACAGAAGTAAGCACCATATTGGAGGCTGCATGAAATCTGAATCAGTATGGAACATCAATTTGAGATGCTCTCTGAGAATGGAAAGCAAAGGAAATTCAAATGACAAAAGATATCATTGAAAGATAAACCATCATTAAATAAATAAATAAATGGGCCTACAGATAGGTAGCAACAGCAAAACACACTCTGGAAAATTTTGTGATTTGCAAAGTTAACAAAAATTGATCAAATCTTTTACGTATACAGCAAAAGAAAAAAACAGCTCACCCACCTAACCCGGCAATATGGAATGCCAGCAAGGACCACAGATATTTAAGGAGGAAATGTGATTCAAGTATTTTAGATCTTGCCAACTTGTCTTTCAGGCGTAAGAATGTGAAAGACATTCTCAAGTAGCAAACTTCTCTGATAAACCACCCATTTACTATTTTTGGAACAACCTCTAAACCAACCCCAAGATTAGCAAAAACCTTAAGGATACGGAAGTTTCGGTATAAACAGCTCAGAGGATCTGCCCCTCATTTAGTCTGGACTACAGAAATCTTCTGAGTAAGTAGACCACTGAGTGTTCACTCAACCCTTCTTCATATGGCTCCTCTCTTTTCTCAGTTCTAAGTAACATTTCTTGAGCTGCACAGATAGAATTTCTTGGCTTGTCTGATAACCACTTTAAAGCATTAACTTTTTTTTTTTTTCTGTTCCAGCACCTGGTAGCAATGGCTAAACATTTTACTTGGTTAGAACATTATGCCTAAATAATTATTAAATAAAAATTTCTATTTCTTTAATGTCCAAAAAGGCAAATATCTGTAGAGCAAGATAATGTCTATCTTCATTACCAAAAGTCTCTATTAGTGATTTCCTATGTCTCTAAAAAGTACACTGAATGACCCTAGCCTTTGAGTTTTAAGGTGGTGAAAATCATGTAAACTACCCATCATTAGATATTTTTTCTCCAGCTTCTTCTAATATTATCTTTCCATCTATGTGAATATCCCTATGCTTCTTACACTTAAAAAAAGGCAATATAAGTAATAAAATCTTAAAGTAAATATGCAGAGGAAAGAAGCACATTTTTTAACATCTACAATGACACACAACCTACTTTCCCAGATTCTTCACTAATAATCCCCAGTAATCACAGAATCCTATCTGTAATAAATTTTTAGATGTTTGATGAGGAACAAAGCCACGTTAGCTTTCAATGCCTCTTAATTTATTACCACAGAATGGGGAATGATGTTCTACACGTACAGTTTTTGCATTTATCATCCAAGATACTTCAGAAGTAGAAAATGGAAAGGTTTGTTAAAGAACAATGGTAAGCATCAGAGCCACACTAAAGTTAAACAAAATGTCTACTCTTAGGAGCTCTAGTTCTGTATCAGCTGGCTTTAAGAAAGCTAAATCTCACTAGCGATAAAAGAGAATGGAGTGAAAGAGAGGGAGAGATCTTTAGGTTCTCCCTAGCATAGAGTTAAAATTGTTTTAATAGACATAACCAACTCTGTATCTTGTTCTTTAGTATACCAAGAATGTATACATAATTCAAAGACTGTTTAGGTGATTCTCTAAACTGGTAGGCACCAGCACAGCGAAACATTTATCAATGCTGTTTCTTTTTTCTTGTAGTGTCTAAAAGAATATACCAGATCTTTAACATTTATGAAAGGTGAAAAGCAAGATGCCATACCTGTAGCTTAGTAACACTCTTAGAAATAGACTCCAAGTGAAATGACAAATAATGAACATAGATATGGGTGACTGTGAAAAGGGCAGTATGATCTCTCTTAAGCTGGCTTTAGAAAGAGATTATTAAAATGAACCCTTGTATTACTACTCTCCATGGCTTATGAACATCTTTCACTCTGCTTGCAGATCTAGTGGCAGCTCTGACTCAGTCAACAGAGCCTAGTTTTGGCAGAAATTAGCTGGCATTATCTCTTATTTCTGCTCCAGCAGCTTTGAGACACTAACACAGCCAGAATAAAAGTAGTGACTTCTAATGCTTTAACAAATGTCGAGGTAAAATGACTTTTATCACTGCTGCTATTCACATTTTCCCTTAGTGATTTAATTGTAAAAATACCTAGCTCGTCTCACCCTTTTTGAATAATATTTTGCAAAATATCCATCTACAAGTATGCCAATGGCATATTTCAACAGGCTTTTATTTATATGAAGTCAATTTCCTACTCAGGAGGAGGCAGGAGGCAGAAAGGCAGATGACAGACAGATGTGGGAGGACACTGAAGAGATGACAAATAATAGATGGTAGAGATACAGTTAAAAATCACTTATATTCATTTCAAAGTACTAATTTCAACTTGATGAAAACTCTTAAATAGGTAGTTTTAAATGCAAAAAAATTAAAACGTCCTTCTCTTAACGTTTCTCTTGTCAGGTTGGAAAGGATCCCCCAAACCCTGAGGATTCCGTTCTTCACATATATCCTAGCTGGAAGCTTGTGTTTATCTTCATATTTATGGGAGGGGATCACAAACAAGAGAAGAAAGGCAAACTCCCACATATGACTAGTTTCTGTGAAAATACAAAAAGTAGGCAAAGATAACCACTTCAAGATGGTATCTTGACCATCTCCCATCTTCTTTGTGCCATTAGAATTTCTCTGTTAAATGACAGCGGACTTCTCGGCAGGAACAATGGAACTCAGAGGACAGTAAAATGGTACTTCCCTTGTGCTAAGAGAAAATAACGATCAGTCTAGGTTTCTAACCCAACAGAAAAAAGTCTCTTTCAAGAATAAGAGCAAAATTCCTAAATAAGTAAATTCTAGAAGTCTATTTTCTTTTGGCTTTCTGGACCCAACTGCAATGTGTGGGGGGAGGAGGGTTCCCCTGATACCAAAAACCATTTCTTGGACATGGACAGGAGATTCAAGAATTCAACTCAATTCTGATATGATCTACCCAGAGATAGCATCATATGCCACAGTCTGAGGGCTGACTTCTACAAAACTGTGCCACTGCCCCCACTTCAGATGCCAACCCCAGGCCCAGGTTGTCACCTGTGCTTCTGACCAACTGCCTACAAACTAATAGTTCCAATGACCCCCCCTACAACTCAGGATGCAACTGCCAAGTTGAGTCGTTGACCAGTGGGCTACAAACCAGAGATAACCACAATCTCCTCCTCAGATTCGATTAATCTGCTACAGCAGCTCACGGAATTCAGAAACATTTTACAGCTGACCCTTGAACACATGGGTTACAAGTGCCAACCCCACGCACACATTCGAAAATCTGGACATATCTTTTGATTCCCCCAAAACTTAACTACTAATAGTCTGCTGTGAACCAGAGGCCTTAGCATAATATAAGCAGTCAAATAACACATATTTTGCATATTATGTTAACTGAAAAAAGCCAACCTCAAAGTAGGTTAGTAAATGCCTTATTCATTCTTACTGAGGACTACAGCCCGGGAGACAGTATTTCAGATTGCTCTGAAGAACTGCCCTGAAACCTATTAGCTTACAGGGCATTAAATGCAAAAAAGGTTATATGTGTTACAAGCAGCTCACCAAATACCTGCATATCACAAGGTATTATTTTTTCAGTTGTAAAAATTAAGGTTTAGTGATTTCTACACAACACATGTGAAAGACGCTTAGATCATCTTAATGCATTGCTTCTATCATATCTGGTTGATTAAACTATTGCCTGCATACCTGCACTTAACTCATTTTCCAGTTCTTTCTATTTTTGATACCTCCTTGAGGTCACTTGAGATCATCACAGAAGGTGGACATCAGTCACCTACTACAGTTTTAGTGCACAGTTATATGTATTATATACTGTATTCTTACAATTACAGAAGCTAAATAAAATGTTATTAAGAAAATCATAAAGGGGCACCTAAAGTGGTGGCTCAGTCAGTTAAGCGTCCAACCCTTGAGTTCATGAATTCATGACCTCATGACCTCATGACCCTGAAGTCATGAACTCACAGTTCACGAGTTTGCTCCCCATGTCAGGCTCTGCCTGCTTGGGATTCTCTCCCTCTCTCTCTGCCCCTCTCCACACACACAAGATGCATGCGCATGCTCTCTCAAACTGTAAAAAAAAAAAAAAAAAAGAAAAAAGAAAAAAAGAAAAAAAATACCTGTATGGTTTAAAAAACAAATCATAAAGAAAATACATTTATAGCTGAAATAAGACTCAACTATCCCCATTTTGACCTCAAACTTTATAATTAAGTTCTTTCCAGCTTATCTCTTAACACAGGCAAAAGACTGGGGACAAACCATCTCCTAATGGGAACAGAACCTATCCCCTCAAGCCATGAGGACTGCCCTGAGCCAGCAAGACCCTGAGTAACAGATCCCGTGACAATAATAGATTTGACCTTCTCTGCCCACTTCCACACTACCAACCGACCTTGCTCCCACATTTGCCTTAGATAAACCTGTATTTCCAATATTTTGGACACAGCCTTTGAGAGATTGGTCCATGGTCTTCCTGGTGTTGGCCTCACTGAAATAAATTCCTCTCTGGTTTCACGATAACTCATTTCTCCACCTTTGGATTTTGTCGGTGGCGAGTGGCAGAACGTGGTCTGTTTGGGAACCCCGCAGCCAGATGCTCTTGCTACAGTACTACACTGTATTTATTGAAAAAAATCAGCACATAAATGGACCCACACAGTTCAAGCCCATGTTGCTGAAGCATCAATTGTACTTACTACATTGTTGGTTTGTTATAAACAGAGCTCAGAAACAGCCAGATGGGAGAAATGCACAGGGCAAGGTTTGCGGTAAAGGGCACAGAGCTTCCATGCCCGCTCCAGTGTGCTACTCTTCCCAAATCTCCACCAACCGGAAGCCTTCCTAACTCCATCCCTTTTGGGTTTTAATGGGGATTTCGCTGACCTTCAACCCCCAGGCCCTCTGCCTTCCCCCTGAGAGCAGGGGATGGGACTGAAAGTTCCAACCTTCTAATCACAGGGTTGACGCCCCTGGCAACCAGCCCCCATCTTTAGGTGCTTAACAAAAGTCACATTTATCACTCTCTGCACTTAGGAAATTCCAAGGGTTTTGGGAGCTATAAGCCAGGAACTATGGATTAAGACCAAATACATTATTTCGTAAAATCACAGCATTTCAGATAATCACGGATCCCAAATGGATGACACAATAGAATAAAGATGCAAGAAAGAATGAAGAGCGTAGAAAAAGTGATAAATACATACGAACATCTAAAAACTAAAACTAAACAAAACTCCATTAGCAAGATCTTAGGACATACACATGCACACTTAAGAAAATCAAAATACAAGACAATAGAATTAAAGTTGGGAGGAGATAAAAGGGGGTTAATGTGCTATAATTTGCTTGTATTATTCAGAAGGAAGGTTGACATTTTTTTTTAACTTCAGACTTCATTATGTTACAATTTATGGGTACAATATGGGTACAATTTAAATGGCAACTACGAAAAAATATATGTAAACAAAATCTAACTTCCAAACTAGTTGAAATAAATTTGCATGAGAAAAATTTATATATACAGGGCAATTCAAAAAGAAGAGAAAAAGCAGCACAAATAATTTGGGGGGTGCAAAGACAGTTATAAATTGAATTATATCAATAATTATAATATGTATAAAAGGATCAAATGAATTAAGTAAAAAGAAGAGCAATCCATATGGAGTTAAGGCAATCTCTCTGGATTTAAAATCTACACTTTATTTTTGTACAAAAATAAGCCCACAAATTAAAAGAACATTAACAAGACTGAAAGCAAAAGAATAAAAAAAGTCTAAACAAAAGCTGAAAAATATTTTAAAAAAACAAAACAAAGGAAGCCGAGGCAGCCATATTCATTCAGTTAAAACAGAGAATAAAGCAAAAAGTAACTAAAGACCAAAAGTATAACATGTAATATGCATAAAGGGTTCAATTCAAAAGCAAGAGAGAACAGTTAAATTACATATGACCTTATTACATGGTTGGAAAATACAGAAAACAAATCACAGAAATACAAAAAATACACAAATCCATAATAACAGTGACACATCCATTACTGTTACAAGCACAAAAAAGTATTTATAAAAACTGGCCATTTGTCCATAAAGCAGTCGTCACCAATATCAAAATAATATGGAGCACCTGAAAGCAATATCACAGAAAACAAATTAAAAATAAAAAAGATAATTAGCCAAAACAAATCAGCCATATGAGAATTAAAAATATGCTTTCAAATAATCCACAGGTCAAAGAAATCATATTGGAAATTTAATATTTTTGAAAGTGAATAAAAATAAACACTCCATATTAATAGTTGTGTGATTCATCAAAAGAAATATTTAAATGACAAGAGGCACTGAAAATAAATCATCTATGTCTATCCAAAGAATTTAGGGAAAAAAAATTAACTTTAAAAAGCACAAGGAAATACTACTTAAGTAACAAAAACTAATGAAATAGAAAACACAGAGGGGATTCAAAAGCCAAAAGTTGGTTCTTTTAAAATAAAAATGTTCACAAATATCTGGAAGAACTGGTCAAGAAAAAGAAAGCTTAAATAACCAACATCAAGAATGAAAAATTAAGAAAAACTACAAAACCTGGACACATAAAAAAGCCAATATGAACATTATTTACATAAATTTGAAAACTTAGATGAAATGAACACATTCCCAGAAAAATAATTTATTCAGGAAAAACTGGAAAACCTGAATACTCCTATAACCATTAAGGATATTGGACTGATGGTCAAAAAAAGTATTCCTGGGTGCCAAGTCGGTTAAGCGTCTGACTCTTGATTTCGGCTCAGGTCATGATCTCATAGTTGGGATCGAGCCCCATATAGGGCTCTGTGTTGACAGTGTGGAGACTGCTTGCCACTCGGCCTTCCCACTCGGCCTTTCCCCCATGCTCTTTCTCTCTGAAAATAAACATTTTAAAAAAATTCCCATGAGGAAAACTTCAAATCTAGATGGCTTTAGTTCCAACAAACTTTCAAGAAATAAACTATTCTTACAGAAAATATTCTATAATATTAGAAAAAAGCAATATTAAACAAATAAACAGGGCGCGTTGGTGGCTCAGTTGGTTAAGTGTCCGACTTTAGCTCAGGTCATGATTTTGTGGTTCATGAGTTCGAGTCCCACCTCAGGCTCTGTGCTGACAGCTCAGAGCTTGGAGCCTGCTTCAGATTCTATGTCTCTCTCTCTCTCTGCCCCTCCCCAAGTCTTGCTCTATATCTCTCTCAAAAAGAAATGAACATTAAAAAAAATGTAAACAAATAAAAGGTAGTATTTTGTAACTAATTTTATGGGCTAGAAATATCTTTGGTTGCTGTACTGGGAGACAATTCAGATATCTTGTGCTTCTTCATGTCTTACAAGTAGGCACTGACTGGTCTTTGTTCCATACTATCTTTCCAAGGAGGTTTAGTACACCAAACTAATTTAGTAAAAGAGAAATAGTGTATCCCTCTGGAACAAAGGGTAGGTTTTGGAGATAGTCTTGAAAATAAAGATAAATCTCTCCCTCCAGAGCATAAAGCAGGCATGCCTACTGCCCATTACAAAGTTTGGATTCCTGAAGTTCAGGGATCCTCTTCTACATCATAATCCACTATATGTGAAATGTTACCTAGTCTTCTTCATAGACCATGTAGGAAGTGGGGCTCAAGGAACAGGTGCAAAAACGGCAATTCTTTGGGTACTATTGGACATAAAAAGCTATCCTTCATCTCTGACCCAGGAATCTTGTGTCTTCTACCAGAATCCATAAAAATATGAAAGATTAACTTTTATCTTAAAAGCAGGATAAAACCTCACACCTTTCATAGTTCCTGACATGCTCAAATCTAAAAAGGTCAGCACACATCATATACCACAAATGAGCAGATGAAAAAAATATGCTAAAAATATAAAACTAAATCTAGCAATCCAACACTACATATAAATACATCATGGTATCCCAGAAACACAAGATTATCTTTTCAATACAGTATCAATTAATGTATTTATTAAGGGACTAAAGAAGAAGAAATAGAAACAAATAGATCTAGAAAACGTATCAGATGACATTAAACATCCATTAATAATTAAAAATAAAAAGGAAAATAAAACTAAAAATAAATAAGGACTACATTAACTTGATAAAGGGTAAAGAAAAAATCCATAGCAAACATATACTCAACGAGAAAATGATTAAAGAATTTTATATGAAGTTGAGTAGACTTCCATTCAACACTAGAGGTTCTAGCCAATGCAGTATGTTAAGAAAATATGTGTGAGATTTAGAAGAAAAAAAAATCATTATTCACAAATGTAACTGAGTTACAGAGAAAAGATACAAAGAGAGAAATACATACCCAAAGTAAACCTATGAAGTTTTTAGAAGACAAAAGAGGTGGTCTTCAGAAGTTATGGTTTTGCAATAAGAAAGTCTATAAATCTTCAATTTAACCTTCCCTAATTGATAATAGAGGGTAGTTCCATGACCAGAATATAAGATTATCACAGAACAGAGTCACAAAAACACCAAATTTCTTATTTTCTTATTTTTGAGGCTTCAGAAAGAAAAAGCTAAAGATCTATAGGTTGTGAACATAGATAAGATATACACAACAGAATGGGAAAAAAAAAGACATCTGATTTCATACATTTGAGGATTTTCAAAAACAAATGAAAAGACATTTGTAATTAAAAATAAAATTAGAAAGTCAACTCTAAATTATCTTAGGGGTACTTTTAGAATAGAAACCAATGGCTAAACTAAATTTTACTGCATAATCTTCCATATTCTTAGAAAAAAATTACATTGGATTTCCATGTTTTAAAAAAGTACTAATTTGGGGGCACCTGGGTAGCTCAGTCGGTTAAATGTCTGACTTCAGCTCAGGTCACAGTCTCACAGTTCGTGGGTTCTAGCCCTGCATCGGGCTCTGTGCTGACAACTCAGAGCCTGAAGCCTGCTTCATATTCTGTGTCTCCTTCTCTCTCTGCCCCTCCCCTGCTCATGCTCTGCCTCTCTCTCTAAAAAATAAACATTAAAAAATTTTTCTTTTAAATAATAAAAAGTACTTATTTGTTGGGAACAACAAAAAATTTAAATAATTTAAATATTCAGATTTATCTTAAATAGGAAAACATTTTCCTAAAATCTTTGAGGGTAACATTAACAATTATCTACACATTTAGATAAAATTCTTCCTTTTTAAAACTTGAATTATTTATCCTGCTTTACCTAAAGAGATTTGGTGATGCAAGAGTTAGAAGCCATTATACCTTTTTAAGTTTTTATTTTAATCACCCAGTGCTGATCATGACAAATACACTCCTTAATCCCCATAACTATTTCACCTACCTCCCCACTGACCTCCCTTCTGGCAACCATCAGTTTGTTCCTATAATTAAGAGTTTGTTTCTTGGTTTGTCTCTGTTTATTTTTTTCCACTTTGCCCATTTCTTTTCTTTCTTAAATTCCACCTATGAGTGAGATTATATGGTATCTGTCTTCCTCTGATTTATTTCACCTAACATTATACTCTCTAGCTTTATCCATGTCGTTGCAAATGCAAGATTTTTTATGGCTAAATAATATTCCATTGTATGTACATATATTATATATATCACCTCTTTTCTAGTGTCTCTTGGTGGACACTTGGATTGCTACCATATCTTGGCTATTGTAAATAATGCTGCTATAAACATCAGGGTACATGTATCCCTTGAGTTAATGTTTTTGTATTCCTTGGGTAAATACCCAGTAGTGTGATTGCTGGATGGTAAGGTGGTTCTATTTTTAACTTTCTGAGGAACCTCTATAAGGTGGCTGTTTTCCATAGTGGCTGCACCAGTCTGCAATCCCACCAACAACGCATGAGGATTCCTTTTTCTCCACATCCTCGCCAATATCTGTTGTTTCTTGTGTTGATTTCCGCCATTCTGACAGATGTGAGGTGGGATCTCATTGTGGTTTTGATTTGCATTTCCCTAATAATAAATGATGATGAACATCTTTTCATGTGTCTATTGCCCATCTGGATACCTTCTTCGGAAAAACATCTGTTCATGTCTTCTGCCCAGTTTTAAATTGGATTGTTTTTTAGGTGTTGAGTTGTGTTCTTTATATATTTTGGATACTAACCCTTTATTGGATATATTTTTTGCAAATATATTCTTCCATTCCAAAGGTTGCCTTTTAGTTTTGTTGACTGTTTCCTTCACTTTGAAGGTTTGTTGTTGTTGTTGTTGTTGTTGTTGTTTTATTAGTTCCAATAGCTTATTTTGGTCCCCTTTCATCAGGGGACCTATCTAGAAAAAAGTTGCTACAGCCGACGTCAGAAATTACTGTCTGTGCTCTTTTCTAGGATTTTTATGGTTTCAAGTCTCACATTTAGGTCTTTCATCCATTTTCAATTTATTTTTGTGTATGGTAGAAGAAAGTGGTCCAGTTTTCCCAACACCATTTGTTGAAGAGACTGTCTTTTTCCCCACTGGATATTCTTCCCTGCTTCATCAAAGATTAACTGACCATATAGTCATGGGTTTATTTCTGGATTTTGTATTCTGTTCCATTGATCTACGTGTCTATTTGTATACCAGTATCATACTGTTTTGATTACTACAGCCTTGTAATATAACTTGAAGTCTGAAATTGTGATGCTTTCAACTTTGCTCTTCTTTTTAAAGTTTGCTTTGGCTATTCCAGGTCTTTTGTGGTTCCATACAAATGCTAGGATTCTTTGTTCTAGTTCCATGAAAAATGCTGTTAGTATTTTGATAGGAATTGAACTAAATGTATAGACTGATTTGGATAGAATAGACATTTTAACAATATTTGTTTTTTTCCAATCCATAAGCATGCAATGTCTTTCCATTTCTTTGTGTTGTCCTCAGTTTCTTTCATCAGTATTTTATAGTTGTCAGAGTACAGGTCTGTCACCTCTTTGGTTAGGTTTATTCCTAGGTATCTTATTATTTTATGGGTATAATTGTAAGTGAGACTGTTTTCTTAATTTCTCTTTCTGTTGCTTCATTATTGGTGTATGGAAATGCATCAGATTTCTGTAGACTGATTTTGTATCCCATGACTTTACTGAATTCATTTATCAGTTCTAGTAGTTTTTTGATGGAGTCTTGGGTTTTCTATATATAGTATCATGTCTAATGCAAATAGTGATAGTTTTACTTTTTCCTTACCAATTTAGATGGCTTTTACTTCTTTTTGTTGTCTGATTGCTGTGGCTAGGACTTCCAGTAGTATGTTGAATAAAATTGGTGAGGGGGGACATCCTTGTCTTGTTCCTGACCTCAGGGGAAAGGCTCTCCATTCTTCCCTATTGAGGATAATATTAGCTGTGGGTTTTTCATGTATGGTCTTTATTATGTTGAGGTATGTTCCCTCTAAATCTACTCTGTAGAAAGATTTTACCATGAACGGATGTTGTACTTTGTCAAATGCCTTTTCATTATATCTCATTTTTAAAATGACATTTAGCAAAAGAGTTAACTGCCAACGAGCTACATGCATATATAACTATTATTTCCATTATCTATTTTATAAATTGTTTTATATAGATAATCCCTCGAATTTCTTTTAATCCCAAGAAATGGGATAAATCTATAAATTGCAGAAACTAAAAAATCTAATGAAGTTTTGCAGATTAATGATTATTCATCATTTGTGGCATTTCAATTTTAAAGACAAAAGATAGAAAACTCCATTCTAGCACTACTTTCTGGAATTTTCACAAACAACTTGCCCCAATATTTACTTGAAACCTAAATTTGTTTTCCTTTTGATAGGAGAATAAGAGATATTTCTGCTAACAATTCATTGAAGCATAATGTCTATATCTGAATTAGTATATGAAGGGAAAAAAAAAGCAGCTGATGCGTCTCTTTTAGAATCACACAGCAGCTGTGAAAAAGGTTTTATTCTTCCACTTCCAACTCAGTACATCAAAAACTTCACCCAGGAGCTTGCCAATAACTTCCAAACTAATTGTAGAATTGCCATAGCAATGAAATGACAATAGCCACACACATTCATTTGGACTTCCAAGCCTGGACTATTTATAACTGGAAGAATGGCTCCAATAAGAAAGTCATAGAGGACAGATTAAGGTGTGTAACTTCAAAAATGTTAAAGACTTAACTTTAGTTTGTTTTATTCATCTTACCTTAGAAAACTAATGACTATGTTATTTGATAAGCTGTTTTTCCCATCTTGTTAAAACCAAACATCAGTGTTTACACAACATTTTTCAAACATTGGGGTTATTTTCTCCAGTGGACTGTTTGTAGAATAATCTTCAGTATCAATGATAAATGTAGTTTAAAATATCAGGTCCATTTCTTACAACTGAGTTGTCTTATGTTGTTAACAAAGAAGTTTCAAAAATAAATAATAAATGTTATTTTTATATGTTGCAACCTAAAGAAAAATACCCAGTGCGGAGTAATTATTTATTGATGAAAGAAGGAAAGAATAAAAATGACAATATTTCTAAAAAAGACTAATGGACTCCCACAGAGCAAGAAATTTCTATTCATGATCTAGAGACTCTCACTCCAAGTGTCCTACGGCTTTCTGCCTTATTAAAATTACCGAAATTGGAACCCATTACAAGCCAGTAATATCTCACAGTAATGTCTCAGTATATTAAGTTCCCATCACAATAAACACAAAAAAAAATATTTAATCAAGACTATCAATAATTCCATCAAGGATGCTATTCAAGACTATCCTAAAATACTAAAGTGTTAATGGTAAGAAACAATAGGAGAAATGATGGTGAATCATTAACACTATTACTAGAAGTCATTTAAAAGCCTGTACTCTGATGGTTATTCAAATCAAAACTCGTAAACATCAATATAAAAATTATTTCCACACAAAACTAGACTTTTTGCTAAAACCAAATACTGAATAAAATGAAAACTTTGGGGCACCTGTTTGGCTCAGTTGGTTAAGGGTCCAACTCTTGATTTTGGCTCAGGTCATGATCTCACAATTTGTGGAATCAAGCCCTGTGCCAGGCTCTACACTCCTGCTCTACAGCAGGGAGCCTGCTTGCCATTCTCTCTCTCTGCCCCTCCCTCCACTAGCTCGCTCTAAGTAAATAAACTTAAAAAATGAATAAAAACCTCAAAAACTAAAGTCACTTCATTATAGTTAATCAATACAACAAAACAACCCTCTATTTTTTATTTATAATTCATTTGACAAATATCACATATGGTCTATATTGACAATACCAGGAAGTTTTTAATACTCAATCTTGAAAAGCTTAAAAATCTAGCTACTAGAAAACAAATAAATGGAGCTTTAATATTTAAGTGAGAGATAAAAATAATTAAGGCAACTCTAGTCTACAGTAGGCTATATAAACAGAATTCTCAACAGGAAAATAAATCGCTGAGATTATATAATTACATATCCTTCTGGCTATTTTATTAACTTATTCAGATCTCAAAGTATCTCCTCAAATTCACTCATATGAGGACTTTAAGACACAGAATAGATGAACAGAAGGGAAGTAGAAATAATATAAAAACAGAGAGGGGGGGCAAAACATAAGAGACTCTTAAGTATGGAGAACAAGCAGAGGGTTACTGGAGGGGTTGTGGGAGGGGGGATGGGCTAAATGGGCAAGGGGCATTAAGCAATCTACTCCTGAAATCATTGTTGCACTATATGCTAACTAATGTGGATGTGGATGTAAATTTAAAAAATCAAAATAAAAATAAAAAATAAAAAAATATCTCCTCAAAAATATCACTTATCGGGGTGCCTGGGTGGCTTAGTCAGTTAAGTGTCCGACTTGGGCTCAGGTCATGATCTCGTGGTTCACAGGTTCGAGCCCAGCGTAGGGCTCTGTGCTAACAGCTCAGAGCCTGGAGCCTGTTTCAGATTCTGTGCCTCTCTCACCCTCCCTCCCTTACACTCAGTCTCTCTCAAAAAAATAAATAAAATATATACCACCTATCTGCTAGGATTCTTTAAGAGTTCTATATGGCACAGACACCTTATAACTTTCCCATGGCAACCTAAAGGGACTCAAAGAGCCTTATTATTTTAAGAGGATATGAATATTTGATCCTGATACTATATTGCAAAATTTAACTACAATGGAAACAAAGTGAATGAGGAGATGGATAATAATTTATTTATAAATTACTGTGGGCCAGGTTTTACATATATGCTTTCTTTTTAATTTTCACAACTATACTTTGCAATAGGTATTATGAGTTCGATTTACAACAGGCTAAAGAATCAGAAGCATAAATGAGTTGAACAAAATACCCAAAGTCACACAGCTATTAAGTGGCAAGACTGTCTGATCTGAATATCCATGTTTTAGCCAGTTTCTCTGAAAGTATTTGTATTTGGCCCACTTTTCCAAAAGGGTTTTAGGAAACTTAACACATTAAAAACAATTTAAGAAAGCACTCAGGCATACATTTAAATGGAGCTGTCTAATGTTTGTAACTCAATGTAGACATTTGAGATTAAATTAACTCTATGTCCCTAGAACAAGAGTCTCCAAGTAAAAAAGTGGGGCCAGGAAGTTTTAGACCTGTATCTCATGCTTTATAAAGCAGTGAGTGCAAAGATAGCCATACTGGGTATAACTGTTAGTGGCTCCAAAGCCAGCGATCAAACCCATAGATGTCTCTTTTAATCTTACTTACCTAAAATCTAACTACTCTAAGGGAAAACTGACTTTATTACATGAGTGTCTGGTCAAAGAAACAACATAAAGTTCCCTTTTTTTTTTTTTTTTTTTTTTTTTTTTTTTTTTTTTTTTTTTT
>NW_026059986.1:0-26530 GCF_023721935.1 Panthera uncia | reverse complement strand
TTTTTTTTTTTTTTTTTTTTTTTTTTTTTTTACCCCTCGGTTCTCTAGTATTGTGGGGAAAATGCACTGCAAGTATATAGCCCCAACTTCAGCTGGGATCCCATGGATACGTGGAAAATCGTTTTTGTCTCTAGTCTTTTATATTTTCTACAGAAGCTATAAGCATTTAACAGTTATCTTCCCTAGGCATCTTCCCAATCACCTCCAAGTCTCATCTGTACTGATAAAGAAAATACAAGCCATAAGATGGCTTTTCCTTCAACCTCACAACTTACCTATAAGAATACCATCCTTTTATTCATTCATCAGAATAAATAACTATGTGATTCAGTGTTTATTGATCATTTCCCGTATGTGAAGCAGTGGACCGAAAACTTCACCTATAATAATTTAGATCTCACAATAATCAAATAAGACAAGTATTTTTGGTCCCATTTTTTACAATACAAGAGTAAAATTCAGGGAGCTAAGTAACTTGTCCAAGGTTTGAAGCTAATGAGAGGCAGAAAGCAGATCTGAATCCAAGTTTGTCTATAACTATATCACTCTGCCTCTGAAAGTGTTCTAATGCCTGACCCAAGCAAGTCTCCCACTTCTACAGAGGGACACCACATTCATAAATAATTTCCAATACTGTATGATCTTTCTCTTTTTTCTAACCAGTACAAAGATACCTAAATTACTATACTTAAGTAAAAAAAATATGGCTTATGCACTTTATGTTTTCATTTAAAAACAGATTTTTATCAGTTAAGGTCTCTTTGCAAACTTAAAACCCAAAAAATAGACTTTTAATAAAAGCATATATATATATTAGTTACATAATAAGTTTTTTAACTTAATGTAAATGATTTAGATCTGTTTAAAGACATGGGTTGAAAACTGACTTGCACTGAGTTTCCAAGAAAAACTCAAAATATCACTTTACACTAGGAACAGTTATCTGTCTTTCTGCTCATCTACAGAGTGGAAAAGAATGATGAAATTTCCTGTTTCTTCAATTTTCCAGTAATTTCTCAGTTTGGCAGAGATTCATTCTTTCAAAGGTAGAAAGTGGTTTAGCAACATCTGCAGAAAGAGCTAATGCTTTTAAGAACTGTGTCCTCTCTTTAATGTCCTGACAAATGTAGGCCCTAACTGGCATCAATGAGTTTTCTCACATAACTTTTAATAAAACTTCATCAGGCTCAGTCTTTAATGGCTCATCAAGGCACATGATTTACTGTGCTTTTCACATAGAAGCCTGATTGCCTACATCCGCACCACATCAAACCCTTTTTTCTTCAGCTGTTAAGAATTCACGTCAACACTGTAAGCACCATGCATTTATATAAGGACTAGAGTCTGTCTTGTTCAACATTCTATCCCCAGCACTCATACAGAGTAGATGGTCAATAAACATTTGTTGTAATACATGGTAGCAAGAAAATAACTTAGAGAATATTGTATAACCTGCCACAGGTTTTTAATAAAATTTCCCCGAAGCAGTTACATCAATCTGTTGTTCTGAATACTATGAAGTATGATATCAAAATCCAGAGCCTATAATATCTTTAAGCTTTAACAGAAGATTAGTTTGTTTCTATGACAGTCAGTTTGAAAATATTTTAGAACAGTTTTAAAAACATTTTTCTCATCTCTTTTGATTCAAAATAAGCCAAATAGTGATTAAAGAATAATTTGTGTATTTTAAATTTATGTATATAATATCATATTTTTATATAGCTAAATCAGTATCTTTAAGGAGTGGGTTTTCTTTCACTCAGGTCAGAATGTAGATTCTCCAATCCAAAAAGGATGTTAGTTATATCTGCAGTTCATAAACACCTTGTCAATCACTGATACAATTCAAGAACTCCATACATATTTATTGCTGCATTCATTTTTAAACAAATATTGCAAAAGATTACACACAGTGTGAGAAATGTCACCTAAATGCTAAAAAGTCTGTAAATATCAATTCATAATGGTAGGTTCCTTGTCTATCATTAAAATAAATACCAGCTTCTTGTCCACTTTCAATTTTGCTGAATGCCACCCACTTATAAATTAGTTATAATGATCCAAAATACCCAGTTATATTTTCCTATCATTTCTCAATTTTTCTCCCATTCTATAAAAAGATGATTTGAAAATTAACTGTAAGGACAATTTACAGACCTCCATCCATCCTTTTGGAGATAACTGAAGGCTCCATCCACAACACTTGCAAAGAACTGGCCTCCAGTGATGAAGAGAGTGTTAATGGTGACTAATCGACCTCTTAAATTGGGCGGTGAGACTTCAGCGATGTACACTGGCACTGTCATGGAGGCAATGCCTGTAAAGAAGCAATGGAAAGTCAACAGAGGACATTTACTCAAGGTTTCTGTTGTAAATACTGATGCTAGACAAAGACACACATACACAGCCTTGGTTTTCTACTTTAAACCAAGATTCACCAGATACTTAAAGATTCTGTCTGTAACTAGTGACTACCACAGATAAGTAAAGACGTATGTGGAGACACCAATCTCTGAATATCATTTTTCATATTATCATGTAAATAACTACAAATTAAAACTACCTCTAGAGCTATCAGATAACTTTACAATGCATATAAAGCACACTTTATAAGTTTTGTGGATGAAAAATAAGAAAATGCTCTCTAGATAGAATACAGTTATCAAAATATTTTTAGTCTATACAGAAATATAATCAGACAATGATGAGAATAAAAATTATCCCAGAATCATATTAACTGTTCAAATTCATCAGTTCCAGTAGACACACACCAAAACTGTTAATTGGTTTACTAATAAGAAATCCATACATTAAATCACCCTATTCAATTGGCTCAGTAGAGAATTCTGAAGTAGATTATAATGGACAATACTATGGAAATTTACAGTCCTCAAGAACATATGATCTTAACTATAAAATAAATGGCTTTATGGCTAAGGTGTATTTAGCTGTATGTGCCTAAAATCTGTTTCTATCTAAAATTAATGCAGCATAATCTATGGTAGTAGTTCTAGAACTTCACTGATCACTAAATCACTTATGTGGCCATCTCTCTCTCTCTCTCTCTCTCTCTCTCTCTCTCTCTCTCTCTCTCTTAACGAAGATGAAGATGCTCTCACCTCACCCATCCTAGACCTACTAAATAAAAAACTACAGAGATGGGAGATGGGTCTTTTTACGACTTCAGTTTTTTTAATTTTTATTTTATTTTTCTAGAGAGAGAGTGAGTTGGGGAAAGGGGGGGGGGCACGGAGAGAATCTCAAGCAGGATCCATGCTCAGCACTGATCCCAATGCAGGGCTTGATCCCACAACCCTGGAATCATGCCCTAAGCCAAAATCCAGAGTCAAACATGGAACCAAGCCACCCAGGCACCTGGATCTGTCTTTTAAAAATCCTCCAAGCATTCCTGATGCACACCGTCAGGTGAGCTAATCCAAATTTGAGCTAATCCAGAATTATTACCTAAAAGAAAATCTTGGTACTCTTGGCCGTATCTAGCTCACTTCCCAGTGGCACTTCCAATTTCTAGGTATGTCTGATTAATTAATCCCAAACTAATCAATATTCATCTAATCGATATTCACGAAAGTAAGTTAAAAACAATCAAAAAGGATTATCTAAGAAAATATGATCTTTTTTATATCTGTAGATACTATAAGTTGATCTCTAGATTAAACCAGAACACCAATGGGTTGCATAACACACCCATGAAGAAGAAACTGCCTTTTTTTTTTTTTAATGTTTATTTATTTTTGAGAGAGAGAGAGAGAGAGAGCGCGCGCGCGCATGAGTGGGGGAAAGCAGAGAGAGAGAGGGAGACACAGAATGTGAAGCAGGCTCCAGGCTCAGCTGTCAGCACAGAACCCGACACAGGGCTCGAACTCACAAACTGTGAGATCATGACCTGGGCCAAAGTCGGACACTTAACCACGTGAGCCACCCAGGCGCCCTAAGAAGAAACTGCTTTTCATGAATTAATCATTACAATGCCAACAAAATAGCCTATATTAAAGGTAGCAGTACCAAAAAACCTGTTGCCGTGTTTTCTGTACAAGGGCTGCTGAAGGTGCTATCTACCACATTCCAGATAATGGGAGACATCTGTCTCCAGTCTCAGTGACTACAATAGTTGTGCCTCTCAACAAGTGACCTGTGTTTATGGGCACCATAAACCACACAGTTGTCTTTTATTTCCCTCTTTAGGCAGTCACAGAGGCCCACCTCTACCAAGCGTTTTGGACTTGATGGTATTTGTTCTGCGAGCTCAATTCCCTCCTGATGCCACCACTGTCTCAATTTCCACCTATTTTAAACATATGTTTTACCACATTTTTATTTGCTTTGTTCCATATTTGACCCAAGCAAATAAACAAACAGACAAGATTTAAGTAATATATCTGCTTCTGTACTACTGAAAAACTACTAATAATAAGTCTGCACACAAGTCAGACGATTAAATCTCTGAACTGTACACTCTGTAGTTTCCACCAGTATTATCTGCTGCTGTAGCATCTGTCAACATACATAAATATACACGAAAAGAACCTTAAGATTTTAAGAGTTTCATAAAATAAGCATGTGTCAGTAGATAAAGTATAGTCTTTACAATTAAATCATCACCTAAACAGCTGAAAGTTTCCATCTGACTGCTAATCAATTTAATAACACAAATCATACTAAATTGGCTTTCATCTAACTTGGAAAGAGGAAACATCTGATGCATATGTTGACAAGTTAATTGTATACTCTTTTTAGTTCTTTTACAATTAGAACATCTCAATAAACTTAATTGTCCGGACTTCTTTTCCGGCTTTGGTCTGGCTGTAAACAGGAATTCTGTTGCTCTCTTCAGCCAGACATCTTCACTCAACCATGTAACCTGCACATTTAAGCATGGGAAATCAGGACTGTGGTTTTAGGCAGCACATGCTTGTCATATAGCCCACAGATTTTACTTGATAGAATTGCAAGGATGTCGTCAGGCCCTTATAAAGGTTTATTATTAAAAATAAACACTAGAACCTTGAAAAGTAACAGGGACTGGCAAAGAGAAAAGACTGAGGAACTATAAAAAGACAGACTCACTGGATTTAGAATTGAAAAGAACCTCAAAAGATGTGCCCAAGTAGTGTTCACATTGACTTAACCAGTGTTAGAACTGCCTACGTTCAATATTTCACGAGGACTGGTTATCTTATTTAATCCCCAGAACACCTTTCTAAAAGACATATGATTATCCCCATTTTGCAAAGAAGGACCTTACCCAGGTCACATGATGAATAAGTGGAGGAACCAGAATTTGAAGCAGACAGACATTCCAGAACCCAATTTTGAAAGTTCTAGACTCTACTCTCTGGCCACAACAGATGAGGGTAGGCTCTGGAACCAGCGGGTTTAAATTTTAGCTTTGCCACTCGCCAGCTGGTTAAGTCTGGACAAACTAACCTTTTTGGTCTCCAGCTTATCCATACAATGGGAAGAATAAAAGCAATTCTTTCACAGGAGTTGAGATTTAATGAATTCACAGTCAAAGCACTTAAAATCGTACATAACATATAGAAAGTAGTCCCTAATGGGGGTGCCTGGGTGGCTCAGTCGGTTAAGTAGCTGACTTCGGCTCAGGCCATGATCTCACTGTTCGTGAGTTCGAGCCCCACATCGGCTCTGTGCTGGCAGCTCAGAGCCCGGAGCCTGCTTCAGATTCTGTCTCCCTCTCTCTGCCCCTCCCCCACCTCGTGCTCTCAGTCTCTCTCCCTCTCAAAAATAAATGTTAAGAAAAAATTTTTTGAAGAAAGTAGTCCATAATGTTAGCAATTATTTCTATGATTACTATACCTCTAGTTGTGAGGCATTCTAACTTTTTTGATTTAGTTTGACTTGTTTTAGGTGCTAACATTATCAGGATGAATATAAGTCCACAAAACAGGGTCTCTGTTATAAAAGAAGCTGCACACAAACCTTACTCATATAAACGGCCAATCAGATAATAATTTCCAAATACCATGGTAAGGGTCACAGTACAGTGACACACTGGGCTCCATCCTGTGATGCTGACAACTGCTGTATGCTAACAATGATTGGATGCCAGCTCAGAGAGGCTGGGTAGACAATTCTACAGAGAAGGGCATGGGCTTAAAATAAATATGAAATGATATGGGATTTTCTCAGAGGTAAACAAAAGATGTGAAGCAGAGTATTTGTGGAGAGGAGAGGCTGAGAGAGCCCAAATCACAGAAGCAAGTACCCATCACTTGGATATGCTCATCGCATATTTGATCTGAGCTGGGCACTGTGCTAAGCACTGGGGACACAGTGCTGTAAGAGAGACATGTCCTCTGTCCTCATGGAGCTTAGCATCTGACAGGCAAAATGTGTTTGAACAAGTAATTAGATGTCAAATGTGATGGGTCTCACCAAAGGGAAAGTGTGAGGAACATGAGCTCATAGCAAAGGGACGATGAAGGACTAATAGCAAAAGGACTCCAGCTTGAGGAATCAGAGAGTTCTTGGATGAGAAGTTCACATTTAAGCAGAGATTAGGTGAATGAGTAAGTTAGAGCTTGATGATACTGTGGGAAAGGTGACACACACTTTAAAGGATCAGACCAGCTTAGACAAAGGCCTTGAGGCAAAAGGAGATGCATCCTGCTAGAGAAGGGGGACTATTTTTTTTTAAGTTTATTTATTTATTTTGAGATAGAGGGATAGAACCAGCAGGAAAGGGGCAGAAAAAAAGAGGGAGACAGGGTATCTGAAGCAGGGCTCAAAGTCATGAACTGTGAGATCATGACCTGAGCTGAAGTCAGACGCTTAACCAAATGAGCCATCCAGGAGCCCCAATAAGGGAGACTACTTCTAGAGACACAGAGACCAACCTGACTATTTAAGATCTTAGTGGACGTATTGAGGACTAGGTATTCAGAAGCCTTTAAGTAGTATAATGGAAGAAAAGGCACAATTAGAATCATGTTTAAAAGAGTCCTTCTTGTTGGAGTATGAAAAACCAATTGCAAGGGAGTAACGGGTACAGTAGAGGCAATGGAGTAAAAAGGAGAGATTCCAGAAGTACATATTTAGTACCTAGGCTAGCAGGAATTGGGATGGAACATGAAGGATGAAGAGAGGAAGGACTCAAGGATGATGGTCAGATGTCTGGAAAGAGCAAGTAGGAGCATGATAGGTACTTTGTACAAACATAAAGGACGCGAGAGAAGCAAGTGTGGACCAAAGATGATAAGGTCAAATTTTAGCCAGGTTGAGCCAGAGGTGCTCTGTGAAACATACAAATAGAGAGCAAGTAGAACATTCCCTGGGTATGTTGGAAATACAGATTATTTACATGTGAGTGTTCACAGCCTGCCTCATTTCTCCTACCCAGTAACTCTGTCAAAATAACCAACCTTTCCTTCCTCGCTCATCCTCTAGGGAGAGTCTGGTATTTGTCACCCTAGTTCTTGAGCCATTATCATGCTAGGCAAAAAAAAAAAAGGATGGAGAAGAAAACATGGACCAAAGATCTAGTTTATGGAGAGAAGTGCAAATGAAAAAAAAGCCTGGAGACAGTTGTGAGGAGCTCAGGGTCAGTATGGAAAAAAATGGGAGCCTACAACTCAGGGACTGATAGAGGCCTGATTTGAGATGAGGGGACAGAGGGGTAGATAATAGAGATTTTAAGATATGTTGCTGAGTTATAACCTACATGTTACTATATTCTTCAAGACACAAAAAGACAATATTACTATCCAATTGCTTTTTAGTTACTAGACTATATATATTTAAATGCAACTTCAAGGTGAGACTAGGTTCAGTGGGGCTTGGAAGTTACACAAATCTCTGAAGCTCAGAAGATAATTCTGTGTGGATGGCACATAAAATGGGAACCATGGGAATGGATAAGAGCTCCCAGAATGGAAGAGGAAAAGAATGCATAGAATGGAGTCCTGAAAAATTCCAGTAGTTATGGAACTGTTAGATGAAGAAAGTATGAAGGAGCAACAAAGACTTTTCTAAAGTCTCTTTTTATGTTACCATTTTGTATGATCATGTATCAGTTCACCTTATCAATAGGGAGGTGGGACAGGTATCATTCATTATCCCTCTAGGAAAGGTAAAGAAACCCAGCATCAAAGACAGATAGGAAGAGATTTTCAGAAAGTCACAAAAGCAGGTTAATGTCAAAGTGAGTCTCACAGATTCAGGTTCCCTAATCTCTTATGTGTCGCTTGAGGACCAAGGACTGTGCCTCTGATTAGAATGTGATCCTTCAGCAATTTCTCAGACACATTTTCTTTTTGGACCTATTACCTTAGCTAGCACACGTGAACTTCTAGTGGACAGGCGGGTCTTTTCTCTGCCCCCTACTAACGGCTGCTGTGACATACTAATATCAGGTGTCATGTTAAAGAGCTCAAGCTAACTAGTGAATTGAATATGATTCACTGTATAATTTCCAGCTAGAAAAGTGTAAACCCACAATAGAGAACTATAAAAAAGATGCTGGTGTTCAGGGAGAGGAGAAGACTCCACATTCACTACTGCTAGCTCACCTTGCTATTAATAAAATAGCCATGCAAACTATAACTTACAGATTTCTAAACACGGTGCCAAGTTTTGACAAACCTGGGTCATTAAGGTTCTATCACCCCTCTTTTCTACTTTGGGGAAACAAATGGAATTCTATCTCTAGACATAGGTCACTGTTCCAATGAAGGGCAGTTAAGTAATACTGTATGAAATCCCCTAAATTAAGAAGTACTTCAGGGGTACCTGGGTGGCTCAGTCGATTGACACTGACTCTTGATTTCAGTGCAGGTCATGATCCCAGGGTCATGGGTTTGAATTCTGCATTGGGCTCAGTGCTGAGTGTGGAGCCTGCTTAAGATCCTTTCTCTCTCCCCAACACCTCACCTCTGCTCTTCCTCAATATGCGCACGCGCGCGCGCGCACACACACACACACACTCTCTCTCTCTCTCTCTCTCTCAAAAGTATTTCATAAGTGGGATTAATGATATTTAAAGTTTAGGAGAAAAAAGAGGTTAGAAAGGGAGAGAGCCAAAACATAAGAAACTCTTAAAAACTGAGAACAAACTGAGGGTTGATGGGGGGTGGGAGGGAGGGGAGGGTGGGTGATGGGTATTGAGGAGGGCACCTTTTGGGATGAGCACTGGGTATTGTATGGAAACCAATTTGACAATAAATTTCATATAAAAAATAATAAAGTTTAGGAGAGTTCTATGAAGAACGTTGGACTTATTCCCTATTCCAAACATTAATCAAAAGAAATGTCTGGTAAAGAACAAATTCTTAATAGTCTACACTAAACTGATGACTGGAAATTAACGTAAGCAACGGAGTGATACAAGGTCCTGTTAACAGCTTATTGGCTTAAACACAACCACAAATATCTGTGTTGGTATTGTTTCTGAATATTGTTAGAAAGTTTGATTTCTTACAAAACAAATAAAGAGGTCTACCTCAATGAAAACTCATTATCATGCTTGGCCTTGAGGAGTTTCACCAGAAAACTGCACCTCAGACACCACAGTGCAACCCGATTCACACTCTCATACTGCCAAGCTGAAGCACCATCAGCAGCACAGAACGCTCTTGAGTGTAGAAGCTGGCTTTCAAAAACTGCTGGAAGCCCTTTTAAAGCTCTGAGTCAGAAGTATAAATAATTTCATAAACAAACAGCATTAGAAAATCCTGTTGCGATGGGTAAATACCCATGAACCACAGTAGCCTCTCAGCACAAGCCAGGCAGCAACTAATTAGCTTCTCAGAAAGAAGCACATGAATCTACCTTTTAATAATAATGCTTCCTGAACAAGAAGGATTATGAAGTCCTAACTTCATTTTGCAAACTACTGCCCTATGATCTCTAAAGGAATAATTTTAATAAAAAGAAGGAATTTGTCTTAAAAAGTGCCCCTTACTAAAGTTGTTTCAGTTTGGCTGTCTTGCCCCAACTGCTGTTTGCATTCTGCTAAAGAGTCAAAGAGCTACCTTTACCAGGTTGTTAACACCCTAGAATTTATCTTTTAGTTTATTCTAAGGAGGCTAAGACTTTCATAAACACTGCTAGGCAACTTCAAAGAGCTGTAAGCCCCAAATTATTTATATATTAAAATATATACAACACAAAATACTGCTAGAACAAAGGAGCCAGGTTATGGGTGAGATTCTATCCATGGAGATAACTAGCAGAATTAGTGTTCTATAATGTTAAAAAGCTCTTCACAAGGCATTATAAACATGTCACCATCATTTAAAGCCAGTGCCATCTCTTAACGGCCTAAATGACCTCTCCTTTCATACTACTTATGAATATAATATTGACCTGTTCATGTTCTTTTTTAACAGTAACATCTCAGTAAAATCTGGATCACGCTATTTCTCCAAGCCCAACTACAAGCCCTTTAATGGAATGATTATAACTCACCTACCTTCTGTACTATAACTTGCCTAAGTGTCAAGCACAGACCTTGGCTTAACCGTTGACTATGACTTTGGGATGCATGTAGAAAACCATATCCTTTAAAATTACTGCCAACTGATTGGTTTTACACTAAATACATTATTCATTAGGGAAAATTTGGAGGTCACGGGCCAGAAGTAAATAAACATCACCTCTAATCACACCACCCACACATAACCACTATTAAAATTTGGTTATAATTTGCAGTACTTTTTACATAATTCTGTAGCTTTAACTCATTACATTTCAAACACTTTCCTTCTCTTTATAACTATTCTTTTCTCAAAAAAAAAAAAAACACTTCAAACTTCTTACAGAAGCGAGTCAGGTATGATAAATATAGAAGCCAAATGAGTGAGACATAGAAGGTACAACATACTCTGCAGGCCAAAGAAAACAGCCAAACAAAACAAATCCCCGTGTAGCCCTATACAACCATCTGGAGTCTGGTTTGTCACCCTTGTAGGACAAGATCATTTTAAGTAATGGTATAATATTCCAGCATTCAGATAAAGAGAAGAAAGAAGTGTTCCTAGAACACCCAGATGGAAGCAGGCAGGAAAAGAACAGAGAAGGAAAGAATTTTTTAATGGGGAGAGATGGAAAATAATGAAATCAACGCATATGTAAGAAATGTCCTAAAACAGAGCAGAGGTTGTAAGAGAAAGATAACTGTAGGAAATGGCAACAAAAGTGGAAGCAGTATGCTTTTACACCCGACAAATGGAATACACAAAGGTTAATAAGAAATCAATACATTTTCCTCGAGGCAGTGAATTTAGCAAACAGGAACTTAAGTGGTGCTTTGTCATATTTAGCTCTATGTGACATCTAGAGGTAAATGCTCTAGTACAGCAAACAATGTGGACCTAAACAGCAGCTCAAGGCTGTGAATCACCTGAATGCAGATTATAACTGAATAGGCATAGACAAAATACAAAAGAAATGTGTACAGAGTAAGATAAGCCCAGGGCTAGAATCTGGTTGTAGAAATATTCATGCAACAGATATAAAGGGCTAAGAAGTAAAACAGAAGAAGATATTAAATATTAGAGTAGCAAAGTAATAACTGAACACCCATCCCCCCAAATTTTTTATCTGTTCTTCAATATAAGACCTGGCCTTGCCTAAAAATCAGGAGCAGAGAGCCATGAGGAGACAATCAGCTTACCGACAAAAGAATTAAACAAGGAAATGGGTAGGGTAAGAAACACTAAAAAATTAATAGAATATGTAAATAATTACAGAAGTAAGCACCATATTGGAGGCTGCATGAAATCTGAATCAGTATGGAACATCAATTTGAGATGCTCTCTGAGAATGGAAAGCAAAGGAAATTCAAATGACAAAAGATATCATTGAAAGATAAACCATCATTAAATAAATAAATAAATGGGCCTACAGATAGGTAGCAACAGCAAAACACACTCTGGAAAATTTTGTGATTTGCAAAGTTAACAAAAATTGATCAAATCTTTTACGTATACAGCAAAAGAAAAAAACAGCTCACCCACCTAACCCGGCAATATGGAATGCCAGCAAGGACCACAGATATTTAAGGAGGAAATGTGATTCAAGTATTTTAGATCTTGCCAACTTGTCTTTCAGGCCTAAGAATGTGAAAGACATTCTCAAGTAGCAAACTTCTCTGATAAACCACCCATTTACTATTTTTGGAACAACCTCTAAACCAACCCCAAGATTAGCAAAAACCTTAAGGATACGGAAGTTTCGGTATAAACAGCTCAGAGGATCTGCCCCTCATTTAGTCTGGACTACAGAAATCTTCTGAGTAAGTAGACCACTGAGTGTTCACTCAACCCTTCTTCATATGGCTCCTCTCTTTTCTCAGTTCTAAGTAACATTTCTTGAGCTGCACAGATAGAATTTCTTGGCTTGTCTGATAACCACTTTAAAGCATTAACTTTTTTTTTTTTTCTGTTCCAGCACCTGGTAGCAATGGCTAAACATTTTACTTGGTTAGAACATTATGCCTAAATAATTATTAAATAAAAATTTCTATTTCTTTAATGTCCAAAAAGGCAAATATCTGTAGAGCAAGATAATGTCTATCTTCATTACCAAAAGTCTCTATTAGTGATTTCCTATGTCTCTAAAAAGTACACTGAATGACCCTAGCCTTTGAGTTTTAAGGTGGTGAAAATCATGTAAACTACCCATCATTAGATATTTTTTCTCCAGCTTCTTCTAATATTATCTTTCCATCTATGTGAATATCCCTATGCTTCTTACACTTAAAAAAAGGCAATATAAGTAATAAAATCTTAAAGTAAATATGCAGAGGAAAGAAGCACATTTTTTAACATCTACAATGACACACAACCTACTTTCCCAGATTCTTCACTAATAATCCCCAGTAATCACAGAATCCCATCTGTAATAAATTTTTAGATGTTTGATGAGGAACAAAGCCACGTTAGCTTTCAATGCCTCTTAATTTATTACCACAGAATGGGGAATGATGTTCTACACGTACAGTTTTTGCATTTATCATCCAAGATACTTCAGAAGTAGAAAATGGAAAGGTTTGTTAAAGAACAATGGTAAGCATCAGAGCCACACTAAAGTTAAACAAAATGTCTACTCTTAGGAGCTCTAGTTCTGTATCAGCTGGCTTTAAGAAAGCTAAATCTCACTAGCGATAAAAGAGAATGGAGTGAAAGAGAGGGAGAGATCTTTAGGTTCTCCCTAGCATAGAGTTAAAATTGTTTTAATAGACATAACCAACTCTGTATCTTGTTCTTTAGTATACCAAGAATGTATACATAATTCAAAGACTGTTTAGGTGATTCTCTAAACTGGTAGGCACCAGCACAGCGAAACATTTATCAATGCTGTTTCTTTTTTCTTGTAGTGTCTAAAAGAATATACCAGATCTTTAACATTTATGAAAGGTGAAAAGCAAGATGCCATACCTGTAGCTTAGTAACACTCTTAGAAATAGACTCCAAGTGAAATGACAAATAATGAACATAGATATGGGTGACTGTGAAAAGGGCAGTATGATCTCTCTTAAGCTGGCTTTAGAAAGAGATTATTAAAATGAACCCTTGTATTACTACTCTCCATGGCTTATGAACATCTTTCACTCTGCTTGCAGATCTAGTGGCAGCTCTGACTCAGTCAACAGAGCCTAGTTTTGGCAGAAATTAGCTGGCATTATCTCTTATTTCTGCTCCAGCAGCTTTGAGACACTAACACAGCCAGAATAAAAGTAGTGACTTCTAATGCTTTAACAAATGTCGAGGTAAAATGACTTTTATCACTGCTGCTATTCACATTTTCCCTTAGTGATTTAATTGTAAAAATACCTAGCTCGTCTCACCCTTTTTGAATAATATTTTGCAAAATATCCATCTACAAGTATGCCAATGGCATATTTCAACAGGCTTTTATTTATATGAAGTCAATTTCCTACTCAGGAGGAGGCAGGAGGCAGAAAGGCAGATGACAGACAGATGTGGGAGGACACTGAAGAGATGACAAATAATAGATGGTAGAGATACAGTTAAAAATCACTTATATTCATTTCAAAGTACTAATTTCAACTTGATGAAAACTCTTAAATAGGTAGTTTTAAATGCAAAAAAATTAAAACGTCCTTCTCTTAACGTTTCTCTTGTCAGGTTGGAAAGGATCCCCCAAACCCTGAGGATTCCGTTCTTCACATATATCCTAGCTGGAAGCTTGTGTTTATCTTCATATTTATGGGAGGGGATCACAAACAAGAGAAGAAAGGCAAACTCCCACATATGACTAGTTTCTGTGAAAATACAAAAAGTAGGCAAAGATAACCACTTCAAGATGGTATCTTGACCATCTCCCATCTTCTTTGTGCCATTAGAATTTCTCTGTTAAATGACAGCGGACTTCTCGGCAGGAACAATGGAACTCAGAGGACAGTAAAATGGTACTTCCCTTGTGCTAAGAGAAAATAACCATCAGTCTAGGTTTCTAACCCAACAGAAAAAAGTCTCTTTCAAGAATAAGAGCAAAATTCCTAAATAAGTAAATTCTAGAAGTCTATTTTATTTTGGCTTTCTGGACCCAACTGCAATGTGTGGGGGGAGGAGGGTTCCCCTGATACCAAAAACCATTTCTTGGACATGGACAGGAGATTCAAGAATTCAACTCAATTCTGATATGATCTACCCAGAGATAGCATCATATGCCACAGTCTGAGGGCTGACTTCTACAAAACTGTGCCACTGCCCCCACTTCAGATGCCAACCCCAGGCCCAGGTTGTCACCTGTGCTTCTGACCAACTGCCTACAAACTAATAGTTCCAATGACCCCCCCTACAACTCAGGATGCAACTGCCAAGTTGAGTCGTTGACCAGTGGGCTACAAACCAGAGATAACCACAATCTCCTCCTCAGATTCGATTAATCTGCTACAGCAGCTCACGGAATTCAGAAACATTTTACAGCTGACCCTTGAACACATGGGTTACAAGTGCCAACCCCACGCACACATTCGAAAATCTGGACATATCTTTTGATTCCCCCAAAACTTAACTACTAATAGTCTGCTGTGAACCAGAGGCCTTAGCATAATATAAGCAGTCAAATAACACATATTTTGCATATTATGTTAACTGAAAAAAGCCAACCTCAAAGTAGGTTAGTAAATGCCTTATTCATTCTTACTGAGGACTACAGCCCGGGAGACAGTATTTCAGATTGCTCTGAAGAACTGCCCTGAAACCTATTAGCTTACAGGGCATTAAATGCAAAAAAGGTTATATGTGTTACAAGCAGCTCACCAAATACCTGCATATCACAAGGTATTATTTTTTCAGTTGTAAAAATTAAGGTTTAGTGATTTCTACACAACACATGTGAAAGACGCTTAGATCATCTTAATGCATTGCTTCTATCATATCTGGTTGATTAAACTATTGCCTGCATACCTGCACTTAACTCATTTTCCAGTTCTTTCTATTTTTGATACCTCCTTGAGGTCACTTGAGATCATCACAGAAGGTGGACATCAGTCACCTACTACAGTTTTAGTGCACAGTTATATGTATTATATACTGTATTCTTACAATTACAGAAGCTAAATAAAATGTTATTAAGAAAATCATAAAGGGGCACCTAAAGTGGTGGCTCAGTCAGTTAAGCGTCCAACCCTTGAGTTCATGAATTCATGACCTCATGACCTCATGACCCTGAAGTCATGAACTCACAGTTCACGAGTTTGCTCCCCATGTCAGGCTCTGCCTGCTTGGGATTCTCTCCCTCTCTCTCTGCCCCTCTCCACACACACAAGATGCATGCGCATGCTCTCTCAAACTGTAAAAAAAAAAAAAAAAAAGAAAAAAGAAAAAAAGAAAAAAAATACCTGTATGGTTTAAAAAACAAATCATAAAGAAAATACATTTATAGCTGAAATAAGACTCAACTATCCCCATTTTGACCTCAAACTTTATAATTAAGTTCTTTCCAGCTTATCTCTTAACGCAGGCAAAAGACTGGGGACAAACCATCTCCTAATGGGAACAGAACCTATCCCCTCAAGCCATGAGGACTGCCCTGAGCCAGCAAGACCCTGAGTAACAGATCCCGTGACAATAATAGATTTGACCTTCTCTGCCCACTTCCACACTACCAACCGACCTTGCTCCCACATTTGCCTTAGATAAACCTGTATTTCCAATATTTTGGACACAGCCTTTGAGAGATTGGTCCATGGTCTTCCTGGTGTTGGCCTCACTGAAATAAATTCCTCTCTGGTTTCACGATAACTCATTTCTCCACCTTTGGATTTTGTCGGTGGCGAGTGGCAGAACGTGGTCTGTTTGGGAACCCCGCAGCCAGATGCTCTTGCTACAGTACTACACTGTATTTATTGAAAAAAATCAGCACATAAATGGACCCACACAGTTCAAGCCCATGTTGCTGAAGCATCAATTGTACTTACTACATTGTTGGTTTGTTATAAACAGAGCTCAGAAACAGCCAGATGGGAGAAATGCACAGGGCAAGGTTTGCGGTAAAGGGCACAGAGCTTCCATGCCCGCTCCAGTGTGCTACTCTTCCCAAATCTCCACCAACCGGAAGCCTTCCTAACTCCATCCCTTTTGGGTTTTAATGGGGATTTCGCTGACCTTCAACCCCCAGGCCCTCTGCCTTCCCCCTGAGAGCAGGGGATGGGACTGAAAGTTCCAACCTTCTAATCACAGGGTTGACGCCCCTGGCAACCAGCCCCCATCTTTAGGTGCTTAACAAAAGTCACATTTATCACTCTCTGCACTTAGGAAATTCCAAGGGTTTTGGGAGCTATAAGCCAGGAACTATGGATTAAGACCAAATACATTATTTCGTAAAATCACAGCATTTCAGATAATCACGGATCCCAAATGGATGACACAATAGAATAAAGATGCAAGAAAGAATGAAGAGCGTAGAAAAAGTGATAAATACATACGAACATCTAAAAACTAAAACTAAACAAAACTCCATTAGCAAGATCTTAGGACATACACATGCACACTTAAGAAAATCAAAATACAAGACAATAGAATTAAAGTTGGGAGGAGATAAAAGGGGGTTAATGTGCTATAATTTGCTTGTATTATTCAGAAGGAAGGTTGACATTTTTTTTTAACTTCAGACTTCATTATGTTACAATTTATGGGTACAATATGGGTACAATTTAAATGGCAACTACGAAAAAATATATGTAAACAAAATCTAACTTCCAAACTAGTTGAAATAAATTTGCATGAGAAAAATTTATATATACAGGGCAATTCAAAAAGAAGAGAAAAAGCAGCACAAATAATTTGGGGGGTGCAAAGACAGTTATAAATTGAATTATATCAATAATTATAATATGTATAAAAGGATCAAATGAATTAAGTAAAAAGAAGAGCAATCCATATGGAGTTAAGGCAATCTCTCTGGATTTAAAATCTACACTTTATTTTTGTACAAAAATAAGCCCACAAATTAAAAGAACATTAACAAGACTGAAAGCAAAAGAATAAAAAAAGTCTAAACAAAAGCTGAAAAATATTTTAAAAAAACAAAACAAAGGAAGCCGAGGCAGCCATATTCATTCAGTTAAAACAGAGAATAAAGCAAAAAGTAACTAAAGACCAAAAGTATAACATGTAATATGCATAAAGGGTTCAATTCAAAAGCAAGAGAGAACAGTTAAATTACATATGACCTTATTACATGGTTGGAAAATACAGAAAACAAATCACAGAAATACAAAAAATACACAAATCCATAATAACAGTGACACATCCATTACTGTTACAAGCACAAAAAAGTATTTATAAAAACTGGCCATTTGTCCATAAAGCAGTCGTCACCAATATCAAAATAATATGGAGCACCTGAAAGCAATATCACAGAAAACAAATTAAAAATAAAAAAGATAATTAGCCAAAACAAATCAGCCATATGAGAATTAAAAATATGCTTTCAAATAATCCACAGGTCAAAGAAATCATATTGGAAATTTAATATTTTTGAAAGTGAATAAAAATAAACACTCCATATTAATAGTTGTGTGATTCATCAAAAGAAATATTTAAATGACAAGAGGCACTGAAAATAAATCATCTATGTCTATCCAAAGAATTTAGGGAAAAAAAATTAACTTTAAAAAGCACAAGGAAATACTACTTAAGTAACAAAAACTAATGAAATAGAAAACACAGAGGGGATTCAAAAGCCAAAAGTTGGTTCTTTTAAAATAAAAATGTTCACAAATATCTGGAAGAACTGGTCAAGAAAAAGAAAGCTTAAATAACCAACATCAAGAATGAAAAATTAAGAAAAACTACAAAACCTGGACACATAAAAAAGCCAATATGAACATTATTTACATAAATTTGAAAACTTAGATGAAATGAACACATTCCCAGAAAAATAATTTATTCAGGAAAAACTGGAAAACCTGAATACTCCTATAACCATTAAGGATATTGGACTGATGGTCAAAAAAAGTATTCCTGGGTGCCAAGTCGGTTAAGCGTCTGACTCTTGATTTCGGCTCAGGTCATGATCTCATAGTTGGGATCGAGCCCCATATAGGGCTCTGTGTTGACAGTGTGGAGACTGCTTGCCACTCGGCCTTCCCACTCGGCCTTTCCCCCATGCTCTTTCTCTCTGAAAATAAACATTTTAAAAAAATTCCCATGAGGAAAACTTCAAATCTAGATGGCTTTAGTTCCAACAAACTTTCAAGAAATAAACTATTCTTACAGAAAATATTCTATAATATTAGAAAAAAGCAATATTAAACAAATAAACAGGGCGCGTTGGTGGCTCAGTTGGTTAAGTGTCCGACTTTAGCTCAGGTCATGATTTTGTGGTTCATGAGTTCGAGTCCCACCTCAGGCTCTGTGCTGACAGCTCAGAGCTTGGAGCCTGCTTCAGATTCTATGTCTCTCTCTCTCTCTGCCCCTCCCCAAGTCTTGCTCTATATCTCTCTCAAAAAGAAATGAACATTAAAAAAAATGTAAACAAATAAAAGGTAGTATTTTGTAACTAATTTTATGGGCTAGAAATATCTTTGGTTGCTGTACTGGGAGACAATTCAGATATCTTGTGCTTCTTCATGTCTTACAAGTAGGCACTGACTGGTCTTTGTTCCATACTATCTTTCCAAGGAGGTTTAGTACACCAAACTAATTTAGTAAAAGAGAAATAGTGTATCCCTCTGGAACAAAGGGTAGGTTTTGGAGATAGTCTTGAAAATAAAGATAAATCTCTCCCTCCAGAGCATAAAGCAGGCATGCCTACTGCCCATTACAAAGTTTGGATTCCTGAAGTTCAGGGATCCTCTTCTACATCATAATCCACTATATGTGAAATGTTACCTAGTCTTCTTCATAGACCATGTAGGAAGTGGGGCTCAAGGAACAGGTGCAAAAACGGCAATTCTTTGGGTACTATTGGACATAAAAAGCTATCCTTCATCTCTGACCCAGGAATCTTGTGTCTTCTACCAGAATCCATAAAAATATGAAAGATTAACTTTTATCTTAAAAGCAGGATAAAACCTCACACCTTTCATAGTTCCTGACATGCTCAAATCTAAAAAGGTCAGCACACATCATATACCACAAATGAGCAGATGAAAAAAATATGCTAAAAATATAAAACTAAATCTAGCAATCCAACACTACATATAAATACATCATGGTATCCCAGAAACACAAGATTATCTTTTCAATACAGTATCAATTAATGTATTTATTAAGGGACTAAAGAAGAAGAAATAGAAACAAATAGATCTAGAAAACGTATCAGATGACATTAAACATCCATTAATAATTAAAAATAAAAAGGAAAATAAAACTAAAAATAAATAAGGACTACATTAACTTGATAAAGGGTAAAGAAAAAATCCATAGCAAACATATACTCAACGAGAAAATGATTAAAGAATTTTATATGAAGTTGAGTAGACTTCCATTCAACACTAGAGGTTCTAGCCAATGCAGTATGTTAAGAAAATATGTGTGAGATTTAGAAGAAAAAAAAATCATTATTCACAAATGTAACTGAGTTACAGAGAAAAGATACAAAGAGAGAAATACATACCCAAAGTAAACCTATGAAGTTTTTAGAAGACAAAAGAGGTGGTCTTCAGAAGTTATGGTTTTGCAATAAGAAAGTCTATAAATCTTCAATTTAACCTTCCCTAATTGATAATAGAGGGTAGTTCCATGACCAGAATATAAGATTATCACAGAACAGAGTCACAAAAACACCAAATTTCTTATTTTCTTATTTTTGAGGCTTCAGAAAGAAAAAGCTAAAGATCTATAGGTTGTGAACATAGATAAGATATACACAACAGAATGGGAAAAAAAAAGACATCTGATTTCATACATTTGAGGATTTTCAAAAACAAATGAAAAGACATTTGTAATTAAAAATAAAATTAGAAAGTCAACTCTAAATTATCTTAGGGGTACTTTTAGAATAGAAACCAATGGCTAAACTAAATTTTACTGCATAATCTTCCATATTCTTAGAAAAAAATTACATTGGATTTCCATGTTTTAAAAAAGTACTAATTTGGGGGCACCTGGGTAGCTCAGTCGGTTAAATGTCTGACTTCAGCTCAGGTCACAGTCTCACAGTTCGTGGGTTCTAGCCCTGCATCGGGCTCTGTGCTGACAACTCAGAGCCTGAAGCCTGCTTCATATTCTGTGTCTCCTTCTCTCTCTGCCCCTCCCCTGCTCATGCTCTGCCTCTCTCTCTAAAAAATAAACATTAAAAAATTTTTCTTTTAAATAATAAAAAGTACTTATTTGTTGGGAACAACAAAAAATTTAAATAATTTAAATATTCAGATTTATCTTAAATAGGAAAACATTTTCCTAAAATCTTTGAGGGTAACATTAACAATTATCTACACATTTAGATAAAATTCTTCCTTTTTAAAACTTGAATTATTTATCCTGCTTTACCTAAAGAGATTTGGTGATGCAAGAGTTAGAAGCCATTATACCTTTTTAAGTTTTTATTTTAATCACCCAGTGCTGATCATGACAAATACACTCCTTAATCCCCATAACTATTTCACCTACCTCCCCACTGACCTCCCTTCTGGCAACCATCAGTTTGTTCCTATAATTAAGAGTTTGTTTCTTGGTTTGTCTCTGTTTATTTTTTTCCACTTTGCCCATTTCTTTTCTTTCTTAAATTCCACCTATGAGTGAGATTATATGGTATCTGTCTTCCTCTGATTTATTTCACCTAACATTATACTCTCTAGCTTTATCCATGTCGTTGCAAATGCAAGATTTTTTATGGCTAAATAATATTCCATTGTATGTACATATATTATATATATCACCTCTTTTCTAGTGTCTCTTGGTGGACACTTGGATTGCTACCATATCTTGGCTATTGTAAATAATGCTGCTATAAACATCAGGGTACATGTATCCCTTGAGTTAATGTTTTTGTATTCCTTGGGTAAATACCCAGTAGTGTGATTGCTGGATGGTAAGGTGGTTCTATTTTTAACTTTCTGAGGAACCTCTATAAGGTGGCTGTTTTCCATAGTGGCTGCACCAGTCTGCAATCCCACCAACAACGCATGAGGATTCCTTTTTCTCCACATCCTCGCCAATATCTGTTGTTTCTTGTGTTGATTTCCGCCATTCTGACAGATGTGAGGTGGGATCTCATTGTGGTTTTGATTTGCATTTCCCTAATAATAAATGATGATGAACATCTTTTCATGTGTCTATTGCCCATCTGGATACCTTCTTCGGAAAAACATCTGTTCATGTCTTCTGCCCAGTTTTAAATTGGATTGTTTTTTAGGTGTTGAGTTGTGTTCTTTATATATTTTGGATACTAACCCTTTATTGGATATATTTTTTGCAAATATATTCTTCCATTCCAAAGGTTGCCTTTTAGTTTTGTTGACTGTTTCCTTCACTTTGAAGGTTTGTTGTTGTTGTTGTTGTTGTTGTTGTTGTTTTATTAGTTCCAATAGCTTATTTTGGTCCCCTTTCATCAGGGGACCTATCTAGAAAAAAGTTGCTACAGCCGACGTCAGAAATTACTGTCTGTGCTCTTTTCTAGGATTTTTATGGTTTCAAGTCTCACATTTAGGTCTTTCATCCATTTTCAATTTATTTTTGTGTATGGTAGAAGAAAGTGGTCCAGTTTTCCCAACACCATTTGTTGAAGAGACTGTCTTTTTCCCCACTGGATATTCTTCCCTGCTTCATCAAAGATTAACTGACCATATAGTCATGGGTTTATTTCTGGATTTTGTATTCTGTTCCATTGATCTACGTGTCTATTTGTATACCAGTATCATACTGTTTTGATTACTACAGCCTTGTAATATAACTTGAAGTCTGAAATTGTGATGCTTTCAACTTTGCTCTTCTTTTTAAAGTTTGCTTTGGCTATTCCAGGTCTTTTGTGGTTCCATACAAATGCTAGGATTCTTTGTTCTAGTTCCATGAAAAATGCTGTTAGTATTTTGATAGGAATTGAACTAAATGTATAGACTGATTTGGATAGAATAGACATTTTAACAATATTTGTTTTTTTCCAATCCATAAGCATGCAATGTCTTTCCATTTCTTTGTGTTGTCCTCAGTTTCTTTCATCAGTATTTTATAGTTGTCAGAGTACAGGTCTGTCACCTCTTTGGTTAGGTTTATTCCTAGGTATCTTATTATTTTATGGGTATAATTGTAAGTGAGACTGTTTTCTTAATTTCTCTTTCTGTTGCTTCATTATTGGTGTATGGAAATGCATCAGATTTCTGTAGACTGATTTTGTATCCCATGACTTTACTGAATTCATTTATCAGTTCTAGTAGTTTTTTGATGGAGTCTTGGGTTTTCTATATATAGTATCATGTCTAATGCAAATAGTGATAGTTTTACTTTTTCCTTACCAATTTAGATGGCTTTTACTTCTTTTTGTTGTCTGATTGCTGTGGCTAGGACTTCCAGTAGTATGTTGAATAAAATTGGTGAGGGGGGACATCCTTGTCTTGTTCCTGACCTCAGGGGAAAGGCTCTCCATTCTTCCCTATTGAGGATAATATTAGCTGTGGGTTTTTCATGTATGGTCTTTATTATGTTGAGGTATGTTCCCTCTAAATCTACTCTGTAGAAAGATTTTACCATGAACGGATGTTGTACTTTGTCAAATGCCTTTTCATTATATCTCATTTTTAAAATGACATTTAGCAAAAGAGTTAACTGCCAACGAGCTACATGCATATATAACTATTATTTCCATTATCTATTTTATAAATTGTTTTATATAGATAATCCCTCGAATTTCTTTTAATCCCAAGAAATGGGATAAATCTATAAATTGCAGAAACTAAAAAATCTAATGAAGTTTTGCAGATTAATGATTATTCATCATTTGTGGCATTTCAATTTTAAAGACAAAAGATAGAAAACTCCATTCTAGCACTACTTTCTGGAATTTTCACAAACAACTTGCCCCAATATTTACTTGAAACCTAAATTTGTTTTCCTTTTGATAGGAGAATAAGAGATATTTCTGCTAACAATTCATTGAAGCATAATGTCTATATCTGAATTAGTATATGAAGGGAAAAAAAAAGCAGCTGATGCGTCTCTTTTAGAATCACACAGCAGCTGTGAAAAAGGTTTTATTCTTCCACTTCCAAGTCAGTACATCAAAAACTTCACCCAGGAGCTTGCCAATAACTTCCAAACTAATTGTAGAATTGCCATAGCAATGAAATGACAATAGCCACACACATTCATTTGGACTTCCAAGCCTGGACTATTTATAACTGGAAGAATGGCTCCAATAAGAAAGTCATAGAGGACAGATTAAGGTGTGTAACTTCAAAAATGTTAAAGACTTAACTTTAGTTTGTTTTATTCATCTTACCTTAGAAAACTAATGACTATGTTATTTGATAAGCTGTTTTTCCCATCTTGTTAAAACCAAACATCAGTGTTTACACAACATTTTTCAAACATTGGGGTTATTTTCTCCAGTGGACTGTTTGTAGAATAATCTTCAGTATCAATGATAAATGTAGTTTAAAATATCAGGTCCATTTCTTACAACTGAGTTGTCTTATGTTGTTAACAAAGAAGTTTCAAAAATAAATAATAAATGTTATTTTTATATGTTGCAACCTAAAGAAAAATACCCAGTGCGGAGTAATTATTTATTGATGAAAGAAGGAAAGAATAAAAATGACAATATTTCTAAAAAAGACTAATGGACTCCCACAGAGCAAGAAATTTCTATTCATGATCTAGAGACTCTCACTCCAAGTGTCCTACGGCTTTCTGCCTTATTAAAATTACCGAAATTGGAACCCATTACAAGCCAGTAATATCTCACAGTAATGTCTCAGTATATTAAGTTCCCATCACAATAAACACACAAAAAAATATTTAATCAAGACTATCAATAATTCCATCAAGGATGCTATTCAAGACTATCCTAAAATACTAAAGTGTTAATGGTAAGAAACAATAGGAGAAATGATGGTGAATCATTAACACTATTACTAGAAGTCATTTAAAAGCCTGTACTCTGATGGTTATTCAAATCAAAACTCGTAAACATCAATATAAAAATTATTTCCACACAAAACTAGACTTTTTGCTAAAACCAAATACTGAATAAAATGAAAACTTTGGGGCACCTGTTTGGCTCAGTTGGTTAAGGGTCCAACTCTTGATTTTGGCTCAGGTCATGATCTCACAATTTGTGGAATCAAGCCCTGTGCCAGGCTCTACACTCCTGCTCTACAGCAGGGAGCCTGCTTGCCATTCTCTCTCTCTGCCCCTCCCTCCACTAGCTCGCTCTAAGTAAATAAACTTAAAAAATGAATAAAAACCTCAAAAACTAAAGTCACTTCATTATAGTTAATCAATACAACAAAACAACCCTCTATTTTTTATTTATAATTCATTTGACAAATATCACATATGGTCTATATTGACAATACCAGGAAGTTTTTAATACTCAATCTTGAAAAGCTTAAAAATCTAGCTACTAGAAAACAAATAAATGGAGCTTTAATATTTAAGTGAGAGATAAAAATAATTAAGGCAACTCTAGTCTACAGTAGGCTATATAAACAGAATTCTCAACAGGAAAATAAATCGCTGAGATTATATAATTACATATCCTTCTGGCTATTTTATTAACTTATTCAGATCTCAAAGTATCTCCTCAAATTCACTCATATGAGGACTTTAAGACACAGAATAGATGAACAGAAGGGAAGTAGAAATAATATAAAAACAGAGAGGGGGGGCAAAACATAAGAGACTCTTAAGTATGGAGAACAAGCAGAGGGTTACTGGAGGGGTTGTGGGAGGGGGGATGGGCTAAATGGGCAAGGGGCATTAAGCAATCTACTCCTGAAATCATTGTTGCACTATATGCTAACTAATGTGGATGTGGATGTAAATTTAAAAAATCAAAATAAAAATAAAAAATAAAAAAATATCTCCTCAAAAATATCACTTATCGGGGTGCCTGGGTGGCTTAGTCAGTTAAGTGTCCGACTTGGGCTCAGGTCATGATCTCGTGGTTCACAGGTTCGAGCCCAGCGTAGGGCTCTGTGCTAACAGCTCAGAGCCTGGAGCCTGTTTCAGATTCTGTGCCTCTCTCACCCTCCCTCCCTTACACTCAGTCTCTCTCAAAAAAATAAATAAAATATATACCACCTATCTGCTAGGATTCTTTAAGAGTTCTATATGGCACAGACACCTTATAACTTTCCCATGGCAACCTAAAGGGACTCAAAGAGCCTTATTATTTTAAGAGGATATGAATATTTGATCCTGATACTATATTGCAAAATTTAACTACAATGGAAACAAAGTGAATGAGGAGATGGATAATAATTTATTTATAAATTACTGTGGGCCAGGTTTTACATATATGCTTTCTTTTTAATTTTCACAACTATACTTTGCAATAGGTATTATGAGTTCGATTTACAACAGGCTAAAGAATCAGAAGCATAAATGAGTTGAACAAAATACCCAAAGTCACACAGCTATTAAGTGGCAAGACTGTCTGATCTGAATATCCATGTTTTAGCCAGTTTCTCTGAAAGTATTTGTATTTGGCCCACTTTTCCAAAAGGGTTTTAGGAAACTTAACACATTAAAAACAATTTAAGAAAGCACTCAGGCATACATTTAAATGGAGCTGTCTAATGTTTGTAACTCAATGTAGACATTTGAGATTAAATTAACTCTATGTCCCTAGAACAAGAGTCTCCAAGTAAAAAAGTGGGGCCAGGAAGTTTTAGACCTGTATCTCATGCTTTATAAAGCAGTGAGTGCAAAGATAGCCATACTGGGTATAACTGTTAGTGGCTCCAAAGCCAGCGATCAAACCCATAGATGTCTCTTTTAATCTTACTTACCTAAAATCTAACTACTCTAAGGGAAAACTGACTTTATTACATGAGTGTCTGGTCAAAGAAACAACATAAAGTTCCCTTTTTTTTTTTTTTTTTTTTTTTTTTTTTTTTTTTTTTTTTTTT
>NW_026059985.1:0-26548 GCF_023721935.1 Panthera uncia | reverse complement strand
TGTCTGCGTGTCCCACATCTTCATCGATTCGTCTATCGATGACACTTGGGCCGCTCCCTTATCGTGGTTATTGCAAATAATGGTGCAGTGAACATAAGGGTGCATATATATTTTCAAATTAGCGCTTTCATTTTCTTTTGTTACGTTAAATACCAGAGGTAGAATTTCTGGATTGCATAGTAGTTCAGTTTTTAATTTTTTTGAGGAAACTCCATACTGTTTTCCACAGTGGCTGCGCCAGCTTCCATTCCGGCCAACAGTGCATGAGGGTTCCTTTTTCCTACATCTTCGCCAACACTTGTTGTTTCTTGTCTTTTTAATAATAACCATTCTGACAGGTGTGAGGTGGTATCTCATTGTGTTTTTGATTTGCATTTCAAATGATGATGAGGAGTGATGTCGAACATCTTTTCATGTGTCTGCTGGCCATCTGGATGTCTCTTTCGGAAATGTGTCTATTGAGGGTTGCTGTCCATTTTTCACTAGATTATTTTTTTGGTGTTGAGTTTTAGCGGTTCTTTATGTATGTATTGTCATTTGCAAATATCTTCTCCCCTTCAATGGGCTGTGTTTTTGTTTTATGGATGGTTTCCTTTGCCACATGAAAGCTTTTGAATTTTAGAAATCCCATTCTTTATTTTCACGTGGTACACGCTTGTCACCGACTCTGCCATTCCCAGTCTTGCTAAATGTCACCATCTCAGAGATGACTTTCTTTCCCGACCATCCTATCAAAAGCAACTCCCTGAATCCAGTAATTATCATGTCACTCTGTTTTATTTTCTCCGTAGCCCTTATATCTGGCATCTTATTTAAGTGTGGCAACGTGTTCACGGCCGTATCCCCAACATTTCAAACTCTATAGAACACATTGTAGATACGTAGTAAACATTTCTTGAATGAATGAACAAATGAAAAGTGTATTTGTGTCTGTGGTGTGGATGCATCTGGACATTCAGCATCAGAGGGTCTCAGTAACACCTGACATCTTTGTTGAGCAGAAATCCCACACATTGGATGTAACGGGGCATTGTGTTCACCTTGCCTATATATTTCCTTGTCTGGTCCTCCATGTGAACCATCCAGAGCAGCTACTGGGCGTTCCATTTTACAGATGAGGGCACATTGCTGAACACTTCGGTGAATGTTACACTGCGGCTGAGGCAGGCCACCAGCTGCCTCTCCCACCCTCCAGTACAATGTTCTTCTGTAAGCTCCTTCCCTCCTGCGCTGGCCTACAGGCAGAGAGAGTAGAGACTAGACAAAATGAGTGGTTTCTGCAGAGCATACTACCCAAGGAGTTCGTTTTCCAGAGGCTTAAAATTAAATTAAATGCAAAGACCATGTCCAAATAGAGATTGAAACAGAAAAGACAGGCAAAGCTCATTTCAAAGAAAAAGTGTATGTTTACTTTTTTAATGCCACACTTAGAAGAGGGAGGGAGATGGGTTGCCAAGATTTGGCATAACGGTATTTCAAATGCTCCCTCCTGGAGCTATTTTTTTTTTTTTAAACTCTGATCGTTTTTTATGTGGCAGTTGGGATATAGGGTTGCAATGGTATAGGCTCTTGGTTTTCTTTTAAATAAGTCGCTTAAAGTTACATTCAGGGAGAATCCGGGCTCCTCAAGGTCTGTTTATTGATTCTGCCCCCTCAGCTCAGGGTAGAATAAAGATGACAAGGCGGCTCACGGGAAACAGATTTCTCTGCTTTGCAAGGAAGGTAACAGGGTGCTGGCGTCCCGGGAAAACGGACCCTGCTAACTCCTCCTTCAAACACTGTTCTCAAGCCCTTTATTCCCCTTTGTTCTAAGCTCCTTGGCTGTTTCTGGCTTCATCACAGCTGAACTAGTGAGAAAACAAAACAGATCTCGAATCTGCATCCAACATACTCATACACAGTAAATATTTGGGAACAAAAGTGGTAGAATTCAGTCAAACTGGCAGGTACGCATGTATCTTTGGAATTGCCAGTTTAACCAATGTCTCCACTAAAAAGTCTGCTTTTGCCTCTGTGGATAGTTGAGTTGAAAAGACCATTGAAGTGCACTTTATCAGTTTCTGGTGTTCTTTTTAAAATGTTTATCTCAATAACCTTTGGAACTGGAAACAAATCACTGATTTCCTTCTGTATGCATATCCCCTCCCCCCATGAGATAGCCTTAGCTTTCTGATTTATTTTACTTTTAATAAAATATTGAATGCCATTTTTTCTAATTATTTCTCATTGAATATACTCCTTAAGTCCCCTCTTTTCAAATAAAAAGAATAAAAACGACCATGTAATAGGACAATGGTTCTATCACTACTGATAATTATACATTTTGTTCTCATTGTAATTGCCCTGGTTTGAACCGTGCTCATTTTAGCAGAAAGCGTTCATTATTTTATCAACAACTGGCAGACCCCGCTGGTATTTACTGACTTTTCTTTAACCAAAACAAGGATTAGAGCTCCTATCCATGGCTCAGCTGCTAAATCTTTGCTAAGAAATTTGGGAACCCCTTTTGAATGAAACACTGTACAAAGCTTTAAGCACTCTCTTTGCAACTGAGTTGTATTAAATGATAGACAAAAAAAGCCCTCTGAAGAATTGGTGCTTAATTACAACTTAATTAGCATAATTATGCATGCTAATAGCATCTCAAATGAATAGCAGTTGTCAGGAGGTTGGGACCATCTGTAAGAATGTCGGATTAATACATCATTTTTTATTTCTAACAACGCTGTAACTCTTTCCCTGAAAGTGATTTTCATTAATCAAGTTCATTTTTATTATATAGAAAATTTGGCATTTTTCATTATGGGCCATTATCTGTTTCCCCATGCAGCCCTAATACAATACTAATGAGCCCCCGTGTGGCTGGTCCACACTGACAATGGTGGTACAGGTGTATTATTATAATTGTTACAAACAGCACAGTGTACCTCTGGAGTAGTGGAGTTCTAATCTCACGGCACCCGCGTTTCCACTTGGTACCTCCCCAGGGCCTAGTACAATTTTCAGAGCTTTATGAAAAACATACATGTTTGTGGTTACAAAGAAGCTATTTAAAGAGAAAGCGGCCCGCGATTACCTGCGGCCAGGATGCTGTTTTGCTGAGAATCCCTTTTGTGGAAACCGAAAGCTTTGGGGGCAGAGAGGAGGTCTGTGCCTCGACCAGCCCCGCTCTGGGGAGGAGGGGGGCAGCGTCTGTGAGGCCTGGGCGCTCACCGCAGAATGGTTCTGTTCTGTTCTGTTCAGCATCACTCATTGCTAAACGTGGTCATAAAACTGCAGGGGGGACATGTGTCTTCATGGTTCTTAGCCCCAGGAAGCACCCCAAATGGCAATCTCGAAATCCACATCTGGATCCACGCACACATGCCGCAGCAGGCCCTGTAGGTATCTAGAGAATCGGCCTCGTCTCTGAGCTGCGCTCTACGTTTGCTTGCTCTGAGGGTTATCCTGCCCCGCCCCAGCCCCCAAAGCTCTGCTGGTCCTCCCGCCAGATACACGGCCACGAGTCTCTTTTTGTTCTGTTACTTTCAGAGGAGCCTCACCTATTGCTGCGCCCACATCCTAGACTGAAGCCCAGGTCTCCTGTTCAGGACTCCCCGTGAAGGGTAGGAGGGCCCTTCGGTGCCCTCCACTCCTTTCCAAGCTCAAGGGGAGCATCAGCCTCACCTGTGTTGTGCACATGCGAAACACAATGGTTTCGGCTTTATCCTAGACATCAGTAGAAAGCAGCTACTGGCTGCATGGACAAGCTCCGTGGTCCAGAGGTGGATAAAGAGCCCTCTCTTTATCATCACGAGCTACACGGGGCTGGGAGGGTGCCCTATGTGGGGACAGGGGTGTGTGTTTCTCCTTTGTGCTGGCAGATGAGGAAATGGGGAGGTGCTGGAGAGGGGGTCTCCAGTCTTGGTGTGGTTACAGGGGTTGGGACAGGTGGTGGGTATCTCCCCCACTTAGGATCTTCGGCAAAGGTGAGCCTATCACTGCACGTATAGGGAAGCACGCTGTGTGTGCATCACATAGGCTGTGGAGGAGCAGGGATGTGGCGTGCAACGTTTGTATACTGAAACAATGACGTGTGTGTGTGTGTGTGTGTGTGTGAGTGTGGCTGTGTGTGATTGTAATTTGCTAAGTCTGGCAACCCAACTCCAGAGCCAGACTGCCTGGCCTTGACTCCTGGTCCTGCTCTTATAAGCTGCGTGACTCTGGGCGGCTTATTGAATCTCTCTGTGCCTTGTCTTTCCTGTAAAATGAAGACCGTGCTACCGACTTTAGAAGGTAGTTGAGAGAATTAAATGACTTTTGTTTTGATTTTTTCAAAATGTTTATTTATTTTGAGAGAGACAGAGAGAATATGCATGTGTGAGCAGGGGAGGGGCAGAGAGAGAGGGAGAGAGAGAGAATCCCAAGTAGGCTCCAGGCTGTCGGTGCAGAGCCCGACATTGGGTTCAGTCCCACAAACTGTGAAATCATAACCTGAGCCAAAACCAAGAGCCAGACACTTCACCGACTGAGCCTCCCAGGCATCCCTGAATGAGTTTTAAAGGTTAAGCATCTAGAACAGTATCTGGCAATAAGCACTCACAAAGTGATACCTATTACCATTGTCTCCTTGGAACCGGGGGCCAATTGGTAGCCTCTCTTCTACTTCCAAGTTTATTGTGTTTCTGATAGCCCGTTTGTCTCTATCCATAGTGTTAGCCACTGACTGTTTTTAAAACCAAAAGGTTTCACAAGCCCTTGAGGTTCGCTGAAGTTTGCTGAAGTCCCAGGATCAGGTACAAGATGCCGCTTGTGGTTTAAACGCAAAACATGAGGGCAGCTGTTGTGGGTGGGAGGGAGGGTTAGGGGGTGGGAAGGGACAGCGGGATCAGAAGTGGTGCAGAGCAGTGGTTCTGAGCACCAGCTTTGGAGCTGAAGGAATCTGGGCTCCCAAGCTTAATTACTGGCAGCGGGATCTTCCACAGGCTTATTGAGGTGACCTCCTGTGTCCTTATTGGCAAAAGGAGTTATTCATGGTTCCCGCTTCACGGGGCTGCTGGAGAGACCACTGGAGATAAGTGTAGATTGCTGAGAGCAGTGCCTGCAGTGTGGACAGACACCCCCACCCCTGCCCCCAGCCTAGTGGGAAATAGCCCTGGGCCTAGATTCCTGCTTCACATCTGGCGCTTACCAGCTCTGGGACTCTGAATAAGTTACTCAACCCCTGTGCCTTGGTTTCCTGCTCCGTAACTGGGATAATGGCAGTACGACGGCACTGGGTGGCGATCAGCTGTGTGATTGTGTACAAAGCTCTTAGGATTGTGCCTGGCACTTCCTTAGTCATCAGCATAAGCTGTTGTGGTTTTCAGCTTCCACGATTCCTTATCTCTGGCAAACTCTCCCCTCGTCGGAGGAGTAAGGCCCGGGTTGTTTGCCAGAGTGAATTCCGGGCAGGGCATCCATACAGAGCTTGCCTGGTTTACAACAAGCTGCCACTGGGAGATGCACTGTGTCCATGACAGCTCCAATCAGCCCCGAACAAAAGAGCCCCAGGCAGTCCTGCAGACAGCCTTCACTGGGGGCAGGGTGGGGGGGTCGCGGCGTTCTTCTGAAGGTCACGGGCAGTCTGCTTTTGTTGTTTTTGTTGTTTATGGAATGGCCTGCTTCATGCTCGGTATGCACGCGTGCACACGTGCGCATGCACGCACACGGTGGCCACTGGCCTGGGAGGGTCCAGGTGCGCTCTCTGCTCCTTCTACACGTATAAGGTCGCCCTGAAGAACATGGGCATGACCTAAGGGAAGACATCTTCGTCCACACTCAAGAAGGGAGAGATCTGGTATCTTCCTGTTAAAAGGGTTAAAATCCACCGAAAACTGGGAGACCCTTATTAAGTGGCTGCTGTTCACTCCATCACCCGTTCATGCACTTATGGGCTCTTTAGCAGACATGTAATGAATTGCTTTCCTCTACATAGGGAGGCAGGTTCGTATGGTGGGACTCAGGCTCCTCTGGCGGGACTCAGAGGAGCATGGGGGTTTTGTGGAGGAGACCGACCATCTGAAGACAGGAGGAAGGGCAGGGGGAGGGAGGAAGCAGGCACAAGAAGCCAGGTTGAGGTGGAAACCTGGGCAGCTTTCTACTGGTTTTGTACAGAGGCGCTGCGATTACCAGGCTGACCTAACATCCCGTCCCTGATTTAAAGATGTCCATCATGTGCAAGCCTGCCATGGGACTTCTCCTTCAGACCTGTGCTGAGACGGTCCTCTCAGCCTCGACTTGAGAAACAGAAGATTAGAAAGAATCAGGATGTTCATTAATAAGAGAATGGTAAATAAATGATTGTATATTTAAACAATGGGATATTATGAACTCATGAAAAAAGAATAAAGTGGATCTCTATACGGTGACATGGAAAGATCTCAAAGCTCTTTTGTTGAGTGAAAAATACCAAAGGCGTTATGAGTTTGGAATGTTCCCCTTGGTGGAAAGAAAAGGAGATATACGCATAGGCATGAAATAAAATATGGTGAATAATGCTTGCATCTAGAGGCAGGGAGGGCCTGGGTTCAGGAGTTTGAAAGAGAATTAACCTCTTTGTATAGGCTATTGTTATATTTTCATTTTTTCCCGTATGTGTGCATGAATTTTTCAGTCACAGAAAGAGAAGAGCAAAGACAGAAATCTGTTCTCTGCCGGGAGGCACCGAGAAGCCGGTCCAGGAGAGCAGGCTGCATGCCTGGGGGCTGGCGGGGGCGGGGGTGTGGGGGGTGGGGGGTGGCGCACAGCACATCTACAGTCTTGCCGCCTGAAATAGTCCTTCCAAACCTTTTCTCGAAGATCCTATAACTTGTCAAATGTGGTAGCTGGTAGAGACACCTCACGGCTGGTTTCCCACTATTGTTTTGTCCCACAGGAATGCTGATGGGGCTTCATGCGAATGAGATTTGTCCCCATCTGCCTTGGTCCTGGAACTAAAGTAGTTTGGGGCAGAAGAGAGTAGATTTCCTAACAGAGCCCTATCAGTTAGAAGCAAGAAGCATCCCTTCTTAAGATTCACAGTTCCCGGTCAGCTCGCACGAGTCATAATCCTTTGTTGTGTTATCACCCCTCTGAGACTGGATCCAGGGAGTGTTGGACGTAACTCTTCTGAATCGCTGGAGAAAGCCCGAGCTTCTGCTCCAGCTGGGTCAACATGCATGCAGTTTGGGGTGAGTCCCCTCCACTCCCCGGCCTTAAGTTCCTTATTGGTGAAAGGGAGGGTTGCCTCCAGTCACTGCCGGGACCCTTCAGTGCTCATATCCTGCGGTTTTATGAAACTTCATGAGAAACAGATTCCTCTGGCCTGTGGACACCAAGGTCATACTGCTGACGCTTGCTGGTTGTATCTGCCTACACCAGTTTTGGGCTTAAATATGAGGCTAATTTAAAAAAAAAACAAACCCATAGCCCTGAGTTTAAATAGCTACTTCAGGTTTCCTGCCTCCCTACTGTTTGGTCTGGAACTGGAGTTTATGACCAGTGGATATATTTGCTCTAGAGACCCTGCCTATGGTGGAAAGGGACTGGCCCTAAGTCGTGCAGAGAAGCGTCCACTCCTTCCACTTGTCCCACATGCTCTCTGGCCCCTGTCACCGGGCCTCCCGAGGGTTATGATCTTCCAGTTCTGAAGCCAGGATGTTTTCTCACTGGTGTTTCCGAACTCTATATGATGTTACTTAAAAAAAAAAAAAAAAAAAAAGAAATAAAGAAAAGAAAAATTCTTTAAAATGCTTAGAGAGTGGGAGTGGGTTTGCATAGAGGAGTGGCGGCTGCTATTCATTAGAACTCCTATAGAGTAATCAAATCTTTTCATTCCGAAGGGTGTTATTGCCTGGGAATTAATATTAGATCTGATTTTGAAATAAGCCTAATGATGATGACTTTTGGGAGGGTATATATATTTTTTTGCTATATTTGCATAAAGCCCTTTTCTCAGCTTGGCATATGGAAGTTAAAAATAGGAGTTCTGCCCTTAAAATGCTTGTTGGCATGTTATCCAGAAGAAAAGGTAATTGCTTGCAGGGACCATGGTTAGGGAGGCTAACTTAGTGTCCTCTGAAATGTTGCTCTTGAAATTAAATGGCCTTCTAGGCACGGAAAGCTTATGGGCCAGTCAGGGCTGGGAAAGCTCAGAAGCCCTGGCTGTCTAGAGCCTCTGGGGCTTTTTATTTATTTTTTAATGTTTATTTATTTATTTTGAGAGAGAGTGAGAGAGCCGTGGAGGGCCAGAGAGAGAGGGAGAGAGAGAGAATCCCAAACAGGCTCCGTGCTGTCAGTGCAGAGCCCAATGCGGGGCTCACACTCACGAATGTGAGGTGGTGACCCGAGCTGAAATCAAGAGTCAGGTGCTTAACCTACTGAGCCACCCAGGTGCCCCCTCTGGGTCTTCCCTAGAGGCCGAGGCAGGATGTGTTAGAGAGACAAGCTTGGTATATGTACATTTTCCTAGGCCTTTCTGTCTTGTCTGCTGAGCCACAGCACCACCTCTGTTATGTTCTGATTCCCCGTCCCTGTTCACAGAATGAAGTTAGTGCCTGCACAGTATGGTGTTTTGTCTTGTATTTGTTACCTATTGCTGTGTAACAAATTACCCCAGAATATAGTGATCTAAGGTAAAAAAACATAGATTATCTGAGTTTCTGTGAGTCAGCAATTTGGGAGCGTCTTAACTAGGTTGTTCTGGCTCAGGGTCTCTTCTGACCCTCATTCTCTTCCCTTTTTCTCTGTACACAATTTTCTGTCTGCTTGCAATGCTTTCCCTTAACCTTCCTTTACCAGGTGGCAAACTCCTATACATCTTACAAAACCCAGATTAAATAATCCATCCTCTCTTTTTTCCACTCACACTGACTAGAAATTGGCTTCTACCTCTAGTCTTCCATGGCCTTTGGGCATCCTTCTATCAAAATGAGATCCTCTGGAGGCGCCTGGGTGGCTCAGTCGGTTAAGCGTCGTCTCTGAATTTCGGTTCAGGTCATGATCTCACTGTGTGTGAGTTTGAGTCCCACGTCGGTCTCTGAGCTGACAGCATGGAGGCTTGCTTGGGATTCTCTCTCTCCCTCTCTCTCTGGCCCTCCCCTGCTTGCTCTCCTTCTGTATCTCTCAAAGTAAATAAATAAGCTTAATTGTTTCCCAAATAAATGAATGAAATGAGAGCCTCTGGTTTTTTAATGTGTGTATACAAGATGTATAGACCCTGTGACGTTCAGTGTGATAGACAGTATCCACATGTGACTATTTAAATATGAATTTAAATGAATGGGAATCCAAATAATAGATTGAGTTCCTCAGTCACATGAGCCATGTTTCAAGTGCCAGCTAGGCACACCGGGCTGGTGGCTGTGGTGTTGGCCTTTGATGGCCTCTTGCATCGTTGTAGATAGTTCTTTGGGAAGCATAGGCTCGTGTGGCATCCCTTTCAACTCTGGGATCCTGTCCTATTCATCCAAAATGCAGTTTTGTTTTTGTTTTTTGTTTTAAAGCAGCAAGTATTTGACCTGTTCACTTTTGTATTTCCCGTGTCTGCATAGTGTTTGGTTGAATAAACTGGGGAAGTGGTTTCTGGAGCATCTCAGAGATGCATTTGACACATATGAGTTTCCACTCCACACCAAACACTGAATAGCTTGTCACCGGGGCTGAATGTAAAAGGGGTGAGGGGGGAGACTGGCTCAGTCTCTATTACAACACCCTTCTCGAATGTCACCTTCCAGCTAGAGGTGGCAATTGGATGCAGTGGCTATTGGGAGATGCAGGGATATGTCTGCTATGGAGTTCTTGGGAGGTCTTTTGCCTTCCCAATACTGTTGTTGTCACAATGACAGGCCAGATGATGGCCAGATGATGAGCTATCACTCTTTTTCATCTCTACTGGAATACAGGTGTGATGGGTGGGGCTGCAGCAGCCATTTTGTGGCCATGAGCTGATGAAGGAGACCCCTGAAATGACAGAGCCAAGGATAGGGACAGGTGGAGCGCGATGCTATCAGTCTCTGCACCAGCACCGGACCATAGTTCTCCAAGTTTCTTTTTGTGTGAGGAAAAAGCACACCCTTGGTTTTGCAGATATTGTGGCCGGATTTTTATATTCCTCGCAGCTGAATGAAACCGTAATGAACACAGATGGAATGTGTAGAAACTCCGATCCCTTCTAATTAAAGGTAAGGGGGATTCTTCTGCAAAACCTAGTGCTTAGGACCTATGGCCACTTCAGAACACAGCAGCTGAAGGTAACATTTCTTACCCAACTGTCAAATAAAAGATTGGAGACTGGGCTCACTGGGAGCACTGGAACAGAGTCCTCCCCAGGTTTGAGGAGCGTGGTGCTGTACTTGGTTTTCCACTCTCAAAGCCTTCCAGCAGCATTCAGGAGGTGGCGTTGCTGGGGCCGTTTCCTGCAGAGTGCCCCAGAGCCCCTGTACCCATGCTGACTGTTGGCACCTGTGAAACACACCGTCAACTGAGGGCCAAGCCAGCTCTGGACACTGGGTAGTCTTCTCTAGTCCTAGTCTGCTGCAGAGCCTAGAATTGAGCAGAGAAGGGTCTGGAATGACTTTGGAGTCTTTCATTTTATACATTTCTCATATTACACTTAAAAAAAAAAAGTTTCCAATCTTTATTTTTGAGACAGAGAGAGAGAGACAGAGTGTGAGTGGGGGAGGAACAGAGAGAGAGGGAGACACAGAATCCAAAGCAGGCTCCCGGCCCTGAGCTGTCAGCACAGAGCCCGATGCGGGGCTCGAACTCACAGACCAGAAATCACCACCTGGGCTGAAGTTTGAAGTTGGCCGCTTAACCGACTGAGCCACCCAGGCACCCCACTCGTATTACACTTTTGACTTCAAGCAGGTCGGACAAAATCTTTGTTCTGGGGAAACACGGTGAAGTCTGTGGACAGGTGAGGATTCCAAATCTAACGTTGCTTTTACCTCACCCAGATCACCTGTGTGTCAGGTTTGACTGTGTCGGTTAAGTACTTCAGGACTTTGAAGGAATGCCCCGCGTGTCCTTATCCACCAGGGGAGTCAAGACACTTGTTGACGCTGCTGGAAAGAGCAAACTTAGCTGTAACTGACGAACCCTCTTTTTAGCATTCTTAGCCACAGACTTGTGTTTGCAAGGCTTCGAACCTCTAATTGGCGCATAACATCAGACTGACAGCAAGCTAGATTTTAATCAACATACTCATGATTTGCCAGTATTTTGAACAATAAATTGCTAGCTAATAAATTTCCTGTAGCTTCCTTTGTAAATGCCAGCTAAAGGCCTAAACATTCCATGTAGATTTAATTACACATTTAGTGTTCCTGTAATTTTGAATTAATTACATGCCAAACAGATTTATGTTCTATGTACTTAATAAACCTCAGTAAGTGCCCTTTTAGCAATCAATTGGTATTTAGGACCCAGTTTGTTTTTTAAAAATAATGGTTCACGTTGCTGGGTCTTGTTGTTCCTTCCATATGCTTGGGTGTTGATAGAATTAGAGGCACCAGATGTTGATGCCGAAGTGAAAACAGAGTCACTGGCGGATAGCGGGGTTCGGGGGTACGAGGTGAGGGAGGGGATGAGCTCATACTTGGACTTCAGAGAGCCACATGGACTTCATCTGCGGGTTGGGGCTTTGGCGTCTCTCAGGCCGTGGTGCAGTGGGGGGCAGATGCTGTTCTGTGGGGGTAGAGGTGAGTTGCCGGGAGGTGGTGCGTCCTTGCGGTTTCCAGGTGGTGGGTGTGCCAACGGTCACTCGAAAGTGTTATTCAATTTTTTTCATAAGGTGCTGCTTCTTACTGTGTTTTTTTTCTCAGCACATTCTTATTTCCAAGCTTATTGGGATAGCTTGATTTTATTTATCGAAAGTTTACTCCATGCCCAGCACCGTGCTGAGTATTTATTTGCCCTGTTTTGATGATTTTTGATTTCTCATTGCAGCCCTCTGTGGTGGAGACACAGGTGGGGGGACCCATTTGCATTTAACAGATGAGGAAACTGAGGCCCAGAGAAGCAGAGTCACTTGCTGAGGTGGCAGCATGAGTCACGTAGTGGGAATTCAGACTTGGTGGAAGGCACAGATGTCTGGTATTTTTAGCTGGATTTTTATTTTGAGCTTTTGTTTTTAACCTCCTGTCTTAGTCTGCGGGCCAGGTGGCTTAAATAATAGACCTTTATTTCTTGCAGTTCTGCAGGCTGCAAGTCAGAGACCAGGGTACCAGGCATGGCTGGGTTCTGTTGAGAACCCTCTTCCGGGCTTACAGGCGGCCACCTTCCAGCCATCCGAGCACTCGTGTGGTAGAGAGAGAGAACAAGCCCCCTGGTGTCTCTTCTTATAAGAGCACTAATCCCATCAGGGAGTTGCACCTCAAGACCTCCTCTAAGCCCAGTCACCTCCTGAAGGCCTCATCGCCAAATGCCATCACCCTGGCGGGTAGGGCTTCGACATAGGAGTTCGGGAGTGGTGGTGATCACAGCTCCGTCCGTAGCCCCTCCTGAAATGGCTGATGGGAAGTCGGATGGGAGGAAGAATCCAGAGTCCATGACCTCTGGAATCTCTCAGGTTTGCATGATCTCCTAGCAGACATTTCACTCTGTGCTGCAGAGACACTTCTCAGCGAGGAAACAGCCGCCACATTTCGTGAGAGCCTTCAGCAGAAACCGTCCTTGAGAGCAGAACTGGAGGAGGCAGGCTCTGCCCTGTGTCGCCAAGATGAAAGTGGATCCGCAGGGGGATGCAGAGGCAGGTCCGGTGACGAGAGAAGGGCAGCAGTGAAATGAAAAAGCAGCTCCTGGGGGCGGGATTGGAATTCGACATGAAACAGAGTGGCAGAAGGTTCTCTCTGTGCAGAGCCAACGTCTGATTTCCCTTGTTGTTAGAGGTCAGGGAGGCCGGTTTACAAGTGCGAGATGAGGGATGCTGCGAGATCACTAAACGCGTTTTGTTTTGCTGTGCCCACCTGCTTTCCATCCCATGCTCTGCCTCCTGCAGAAGGATGCATGAGTGCAGGAGCGGCTCCCTCCTCTGACCACCCCACCCCTCTGACAGGCCTCTGACCACCCCACCCCTCTGATGGGACCGCTGAGCTATGTTAAGGACAGGGAGAAACTTGCCGTTTTGCCTGTGTTCTCTCTTTATCCGGAAACGTCCCCAGGCCTGTGAAATTAAGCAGTAACATAGCATGCGGCCGTCATTATTGCTAGGTAATTGACTACGTATCCCGAGTGAAACAAAGGTGGTTACAGAACGGTGAAGTCAATTATCATTTATTAATGGTGGTTACAGAGCATAGCAGAGCAATTTATAAATTGAATTTTTAAATTGAATAGCTTTCTATTTATATTTTTAGAGGTAGGAGGCAGATGTATGGGATAAAGCATGTGACCTTTAGCTGGTGGCAGGGTGCATATGTTTTTGGAGATTCTTTTTATTTATTTATTTTTTTTTAATTTTTTTTTTCAACGTTTTTTATTTATTTTTGGGACAGAGAGAGACAGAGCATGAACGGGGGAGGGGCAGAGAGAGAGGGAGACACAGAATCGGAAACAGGCTCCAGGCTCCGAGCCATCAGCCCAGAGCCCGACGCGGGGCTCGAACTCACGGACCGCGAGATCGTGACCTGGCTGAAGTCGGACGCTTAACCGACTGCGCCACCCAGGCGCCCCTGGAGATTCTTTTTAAATGAAGTCTTTATTAGGCCGCCTTTGTGATGCATCTTGTTCCCTTGAATGAAAGCTGTTAAATGTGCTAATTCTCTCCAATCTGATTTGGGTGAATGGATACGGCAACTATTATGTGTCTGTATGTGGGCCATGATGTGTATTTTATCCGCACGCATATGCGTGCCTTTAAACATCAAAAGAGTACATGTGGATACAGGAAAAGAGGTGTAAGATAAAGTCAGGGGAAGGTTGGAGCTAACCTCATGAGACTTTTCATCAGTAGACGTGCCATTTTAACTGGTCCTGAAATGGAAAGACAGATTGCCAAAAAATCAGGGAAGAGATCACCAATATCAGAGCTTTCACTGTAGGGTGGTTTAGGCTTTGCTGTCTTTTGAAGGCATTTTTATCTTTAAGGAAAGAATGCTTAACTTGACAGCACTGATTGGCTACAATCACATAATTTATGGCAGGCTGAATGAGTGTCTCCAATTTTTTAGGATTAAAAAGCTCTTTTCTCACACTTAGAATGAATAAGTAGGCTAATACGGTACCATCTGTGAGCTCAAAAACATTTTGGCTCTTCCCATTCGTTCGTGTTGTGGGCACACACCTCCGCGGTGGTGAGAGATCTTACTTCGTCCGTGATTTCATCGCTCACGAGACTCTCGTTGATTTACATCCCAAGTCACACTTTCACCTACGTGGTACCTCACGGTCTGAGCCAGAAGTGAAGGTCACCTCCAGGGGTATTGTCCAAAGGCCCTGTATTGCTGGTGTTGTTTTGTTTTTACTACCACGTGACCGAGCTGGTTCTCACTCAACCTGCTACGCTCCGCAGAACTGCTTGAAAGACACAAAGCTGAGCGCCAGTGTCTCCTTTCACCCGCTCGAGTGGTTATTCGCGGCTATTTGTTGGCCGCACAAACCACTCTGCTTTTCACCCCCTTCTTCAAACACGCTTTCTTTACCCCTGATGTTTGGGCCCCGGGAACGTCCGATGTTCTATACAGATGTTGCCTCATGCATGATGAATGCAATGTGCGATGGCACAGCTGGAATATTCCCTCGGAGCCTCTGCCCAGCGCAGATCCCCTCCCGTCAGCTCCTCCTCTCTGCTATGAAATCAGCATTGCGCCCTTCCCTTCTGTGTTTCCATTAATTTTTCCTTCAGCACATCTGATTTCGATTGCAGGGTCTCTGGGTAGAGCCCTGATTAGCTTTTCTTTTGGAGTCGGTCCTCGTGTTGCTTACAGAACGAGTGCAAATCATGAAAACGGTCCTAAACAAAATCCACTAGCTGGAAATAGTGTGGGGAGGGACTGTTGCGGCAGGGTGATGCATATTTGAAAACTTGCTGAGTTGGATGCCGTTTGCCAGAGATTCTACATAAACACTGGTGATTGTCAGGGCTTATCTTTCTTGCAGTATTTATTTCTGCTGAGAACTATTGAGCAGGCCCTATCTGGAAGATTCCGACTCTCTCCTAAAAACAAAACAAAACAAAACAAAACAAAAAAAAACCAGAGAGAAAACCTATCATCCCTCTGAGGCATCCCACTTCTAACTTCCCAGCCCACTCAGCATTGACTTGGAATTTTTGGCCCCAAGCGAAGCTTTTGTGCCTTTTTACATAATGGCTGGGCCCCTCCACGCAGGGATGGGTCAAGTGACAATTTTCTGCATTGTGTCCCTGTTGCCTGACTGGGTCGACAGTACATCCCGAGACTAGGAAAAATAGCTGTGGATAAAAACAAAACCGTCATTTAAAAATCCCCACACAGTCGCCCCACCCGCCGTGGATGGGCTGACATTTGGGGGCCAGCGGCCAAGACGTGGAAGGGCAGTGCGAGGGCGCACTCCGCCAGCCAGCATCATCGAGGCAGAGGGAAACAGATCCTCCTCCCCCACTCTTCTCCATTCCAGCCAAACTTCCTGCTTGGGTTATAAATATTTAAAGCAACAGTCAACAAAGTTTAAAGACAGGGGAGTTAGGAAACCCAATCCCGTCTGCAGTGCCTTCTGTGTCCTATGGCCTGCTGTGTCTATCCTTCAGAGTAAGGTCAATGGCACATAGCTCAGAGGAGTCTGATGTGGACCTTCTGAGCGGGTGCTTCTCTTAAGGAAAGTCATCAGCCCTAGTGAGTGGCACAGACCTTTCATCTTAGGATTCTCACTCTGCTGAATGTCAGATGTGGACCAGTTTGCCAGAAATAAAGATTTTGAAGTGGATTGCTCTTACAGATCCTTGCTTTGAATACCTTCAGTTCGACAAGCATGTTATGCGCTCTCTGCTGGATTTCAGGGATGCAGAACTTAAAGGACACAGATCCTCCCCCTTAAGAACTCACATTTATAGTACAAAGTGATACGTGCTCAAACGTGGGGCATTGGGAGGCTTACCAAGATATATGCAGGCTGCCCAGGGGGCTTAAAGGACAGATTCCTTCCTTCACCCAGCAGGTGCAAGCGCTCACTCCATGCTAGGCGCTGGGCTAGCCTCCAAGGAATCAAGGATGAAGCAAGGCTGAGAGCAGGGAGAAGCCTCCACTGAAGGGGCTGACTTTGTTGGATCTTGAAGGGTAAATAGGGGGTTTCTAGGTAAAAAAGTAGGTGAGGCTTGAGGAAAGGACGTTCCTGGCAGAAGGAAGTCAAGGGCAAAGGTATGCTAAAGTGGCCAGCACGACCAAGGAATAGGCAGAAACCCCATGAGGAGTTTCCTCGGGTACACGGGTACTTGACAGGCAAGGACCTTATAGACCAAGGCAATTACTTTGGATCTTAATTAAGCTGGAGACTCTGGTTCCAGGGCCATGCCACTCAGAGAACGAGGTACGTTTGAAAACATTGTCCCACCTGGAGGGAAGCTCTTTTTCTAATTCTCACAAATATCTGGCATATCCTTATCTATCCTGTGCAAACATTGAATTCTGATGCATCCTTTACCCAAGGGGCAGAGCTCCCTGTAGGGTGAGAGGGAGGCAACTTCTTCCTGTCTTGCCTCGGCTTTGGAACACACTTTGCCGTACCTGCCTGTCTGGACAAGCAGTGCAAGACTTCTTCTGGTGGAGCCATGTGGGCTGCACCCTGCAGGAGTGAGGCCTGGTGTGCAAAAGCCCGGGTGTGCTTAGCAAGAATGGGTGCAAATGCAGGTCATTACACTGGAGAGGTCTTCTTTGGGACAATATCGGCGAGGGGCAAATTTAACAATCGCGGGGTAAACCCTGACCCAGAGGTCAGTTTCTAGCCGACGTGGGTCTCCTGCTTTCCTGAATAGAGCTGTCTTCCTAATAGGGGGGCAACCCAAGCCTTAGTTTTAAAAGACCATGTTTTCAACTGCAGCCAAACTTTAGTTGAATAGCATTAAACAGTTTTGATGAATTACACATGCAATTGCTTTAGAAAATCTTAAAAAAATTTTTTTTAAATGTTTATTTTTGAAAGAGAGAGGGACAGAATGTGAGCAGGGGGGAGGGCGGAGAGAGAGAGAGACACAGAATCAGAAGCAGGCTCCGGGCTCCGAGCTGTCAGCGCAGAGCCTGATGTGGGTCCCGGACTCACGGACTGTGAGATCATGACCTGAGCCGAAGTCGGACGCTTAACCGACTGAGCCACCCACATGCTCCAAAAATAATCTTTTTGTATAGTACTCTTTCTTCAGTGGAAAATTTATCATTCTTTACTCTGTCTAAATAAAACATTTTAGTTTACAGAGCACTCTCATATATGTATTCTTCACAGGACCTTCCTGATGGCCAGGGGCAGATTCTTAAGCCCATTACACATGGGTGAGAAGACACAAAGTCAGAGAGATCTGGGACTTACGGGGGCACGGGACTGATTTTGGCCAGCATGGTTCCCCAGGAGGTGTGCGATGGCTCTCAGGGTCTGTACGAGGCCCCCTAGGGATTTGAACCCTGATCTCAAATCCTGATGCAAAATTTGATTGGATGCCTTGCCCGGAGGTCGTGGGCCTGAAAGGGCTTCGTCTGATACTAAGGAGCTGTGGCTTCGAAGGACTCATTTGTAGGTTGAAGTGAGTATGTGATTTGGGTCCCAGACGCTCTGAGATGGCTCTGTGAGGACACTCAAGGTAGGACACAGCACTGCCTTCTGTCCTACAGCGTGGCATGTGGGGTCAGCCCCCTGGCTCGACAGTGGTCCCTGGTGGTGGTAAAGGACACACAGTCACTCGAGAGTAATCAGTTGGGGACCTTGCTGTTCGGTGATCAAATGGCAGAGGTAAGGGTGTTGCTGTAACTTAGTTTTATCCTTTGACGTCACCTGTAGTAACTCTGAATGGCCTGAAAGAGGCTCCTGGAGACTTCGGAAGTTGGCTGTTTTGGTCCCCGGCAGTATTATATTCATCTCGAGCATCAGTCCTCTCCTCTTTGCCCGTACAGAGAGAAGTGCTCTGAAGTCCTCCTTTTGCCTCTTAATCATATCTGCCTGTGACTTGTTTTTGAGCTCTTCCCTGTCTGTGGCCTTATTTCTTGTTCTCACGTGCTCACCCAGAGTTTCAGTTCCCCGATCATCCTTCTGAAGTGCTGTGTCAGGGGTTCGCAATGGCTGGGCTGCGGACTTGGAACCCTGAGAAGATGAGCTCTCGACAGTTGCATTCAGTCCTGCTGGATCTGTGAGGCCTGAGGCTGAGTCAGTGTGCGTGTTCATTCCATTTTCCACAGGGCCTGTCACTTCTGGGCCTGCTGTGACTCTGCTCACGATGGAGAAGTGGCAAGGGGGCCTGGATGGTACCTCCCTTCTGAGATAGTTCCGGAGGATGCAGTCTGAGGCTGAGGAAATCTGTGTGTGTGTGTGTGTGTGTGTGTGTGTGTGTGTGTGTGTGTCTTCTCACCTCTATCCATGCATATATAGTTGCTGGTATGATACAAATTCTGGAAGCTTTTGTAAAGCTGGATCCCTTACAGATTCCCATTACCAGTTTGGACCTAAAGTGGTAATAGTTTTATTAGAAAGTGAGGAGACTTGCATCCACGCAGTAATACATTTCTGTAGGAAAGCAGCTCCAGAGGAAACATTTCCCTTAATCCAGGAACCACGAATATCTGGCCTTCCCTGGGTGTGTTCCACAAGAATGAAAACTGTTCCCCACACCTCTGCTGGGTGACAGCTGGCGTGGGAAGACGGGGCGAGGTGAGGGGGCTACGCCTTGAGAAGGCTTTCGTGGGAAACAAGATGTGGTTCTCAAGATGAGAGCCTCTCCGAAGCGACTCGCTTGTTCACAGAGTAAGATGAGTGGTCCGGTGTGAGTGTGTGTGGAAGGGGGACTGAGGCTTCTTTCCTGGGCACTGTGCTTCCTTGGCCACGGTCCCTGCTAACCTCAGACTTAATGCCCGGAGGAGAATAATTAGACTGTCTTGGGGTTGTCTTTTGTTTCTTTAAGAAGAGCGCGCCGGTGGTAGGCAAGTTCGGAAAGCGTTATGGCTTAGTGGGCTTTGGTGACAGTGACTGGGTCAAGCCCTAGTCTCCTCTCCTCGGGCATGTGATTTCATCTCTCATGCCTCAGTTTCCTCTGCCCGCGCAGCGGGAATACCATTACCTACCTGTGACAGGCTGAAAAGATACGCCTGTCCCAATCCCCGGAACCTGCAAGTTTTAGCTTCTTTGGGAAAAGGGACTTTGTAGGTATGATTAAAGTCCAGGATCTTGAGAGGGGGAGATGATCCTGGATAATCCAGGTGGGCTCTTAGTGCTATCACAAGGATCCTCACAGAGGGAGGCAGAAGCAGATTTCACAGACACACAGAGGAGGAGACACGTGGAGGACAGAGATGAATACAGAGAGGGATTTAAATATGCTGGCCTTGGAAACTGGAATGATGGGGCCGCAAGCCAAGGAATGGCAGCAGCCAGTGGAAGCTGAGAGAGGCAAGGAAGGGATTCTGCCCCGGAGCTTCCAGAAAGAAGCAGCCTTTCTGGCACCTTGATTTTAGCCAGCGACACCGACTTTGGACTTCAGTTTCCAGAGCTCTGAGAGACTAAATTTCCATTGTTCAAAGAAACTTGTGGTGATTCATTCCAGCGGCCTCATGAAGGAAGTACACACCCTCATGGTGTTATTGAGAGGATTAAATACGATAATGCATGTAACACATTTTGCAGAGTCTTTGGTGTTAACAGAGCAAGTTCTCAGTAAGTATTATTTTGAAGCTGGTAGGAAGGGTTACATACGCCAATGAAAACTGATCGAGGGGGTCAAAAGAGTGGGTCACTGTCCCTTGCAAGCTGAGTTTCTGTTTTTCTCCCAGCCGACAAAGTCCTGCCCCAGTCTCCTCCCCCGAGTTGTGAGGATCAAATGAGTTAATGAACGTGAAAGCACTGTGCACGTCACCCACGTAAACTGTTAAGCTGTGGTTACAAAGACCGGGACCAAGCTGAAGCAGTGTGGCCGAGGGCTGGGCGGGAGCTTTGTTCCTTTGGCCCTGTGAGGTGAGGTCACCTCTTTCAGCTTTTGTTCCTGCCTCTCTGAGCTCATTTGCTGGTTTGCCCCCTAATCCTGGCCCCCTTCTGCCCCGAGTGGAGCTTCAGATGACAAAACTCCAACAGTCCCAGCCAGCCGTGAGCCTCCCCTGGGGCGTATTTCTTCTTCTTTCCATTTTTAAGGGGCGCAAACAAAAATAAAAACAAAACCCAAAACACACTGATCCTGAAAGTGATTTGCAATGCCCACCATAAAGACGAAGTCAATGGATTCCAATTTAACTTTACTAAGGCTTTGAGATGTTTTCAATGTATTTTTCAGGCCAGAGACCCATGAAACCCAGGAAAGGGTGTCAACTTAGATGGGAACAAGTCAACCTTTGTCAAATGCTTCAAAGTGGTGAATTCATCTGTAAAGATACCCAGCCTCCCAGGAAATGTGCTGTTTTAGCCTGAATAGGCAAAAGACAACACACAGGGTGAAAACAAGCCATTTCTGGCCTTGATTTGCTTTGTCTTTTAATGATTATTTCCAGTAAAATCTTCATACTCCCTAAGATGGTCAAAGGTGTATGTCGTGAAGACAGCCTGTTTGCTGAAGGAAGTGGCAGATTCCTCCAGTTCATTGACTCCAATCTTGTCACCCACTGGAAAATAAAGGACCCGTTCACATGCCTTCATTCATTTAGCAAAAAAGTTTTGAAAACCTACTGCGTTCCAGGCATGGTGCTAGGCACTGGAGAAACAGGGCTGAACACAGTGCACGTGGGTTATCTGGAGTTTGGTTGTGAGTGGGAATGACAACATTAACCACACGGTGACACAACACTGGCAAGTTGCACCTGTGCTACAAAGGGCACCGAGTACTAAGAGCGTTTCCAATGGAGATTTCTCTGGCAGAGACAGTGAGAGCTCAGTTCAGGAGACATCCAGGCATCAGCTGAACCAAAGGAAGGGGAACACATTAGATTCAGAGACAATAGTGTGTGCAGAGGCCCAAAAGTGGGAAACAATATGGCATGTAGGAGGAAGCCAGTGTGATAGAAGCAAGGAAAGAGAAGAGTTTGGGGTGAGGCTTAAGGCGTAATGGGGGCCAAAATGGAGGTCTTGTTGGCCATTATAGGGTTACACCCTATTTGGGGAACATTACCTCCCCAGTCACCCTCTCCTGGTGGTGCACTGGTATGGACCTTTGCCAGCGGGCTCCCCAGGCCCGTTCAGTTCCCGTGCCAGCCTTGCCAAGGTAGGACCATTAGAAAGTTGAGCCACCCCGTAGCTCGTAGTGGAAGCCAGCTCAATACCAGCCTGGAACACAGAGTCTGGAGAGCGTGCTCTCAAGCCCGTTTTAGGTCTCCATTCGGCCCAGCTCATGCATAAGGGTTTGCCTCCGCTTCCCTGTAGGTGTAGGTCTCTATTCTGTACTCAGCAAGGCTCGCTCTGGCCTTGAACTCCCCTCTGCCTCTAGTTTGTTCACTTACTCGACGCGTGGCCTGTGCCAGGTACTGGGGTAGGCCCCGGGGATGCCGTGCCGGAGTGCTCTTGCTCTAGAGAAGCTTCAGGTCCAGCGTGTAGGGGCAGGCAATGGCTTGGAGCCCCTGCAAGCAGCGGTCACCTTCCCTTTTGCCCTTTGCACAGACCTCCTGCTGTCCCCCTCCGCGGACTGCGACCACCTGCCTTCACTAATCACGGGAGCTTGTAGTGGACTGCTGTAGTCCTCCCCGTCACGGGCCACGCTTCCTTCCCACTGTGGTCCCAGCGCCACCCCCTGGCATCTTGGCCGCCTGGCCGCAGCTTCAGGCCGGAGTGGAGACACCAAAAGTATCTTGCGGGAATCTGTGACCCTGCGCTGTGACTCCAGGTGCCCAGAAAGGCCGTCTTCCTTGTTATTTCCCTGCGGGCACGGGTCCTCTGAACGCAGCGTAAGTGCCTTCGAACGGTGGCATATTCCCGCTTGCCAGCAGTTAATGAACTGTTACTGGGGATGGTTAATGCCCTGTGAAATCAGTCATTAATTGTAGAAACAACTGATTTCAGAGAGATTGTGGCAATTATGAACCGTTTAAGATGTCAGAGGCATAAGAAAACAAACTGCCATGTTGCCCGTTCGTCATGAGGGAAAGAGTCTGCAACCTGACTTTGAAGTTGCCTCGCAGGGAGTGGTCATGGGCCACCGAGCGTCCTGCCACCGCACTCTTAAAGCCCTGGCTACAAAAACAAGAAAGTTAGCAACTGCGTTCCTTTGGGAGAGAAAGTACACCTGCAGAAGGCCGGCTGAAGGAGGCAGCATTGGATAATGGATAAAGCCGCTCTTGGGCGGTGGCCTTTCCTGGGCTGGTGGCTTCCGAACTGCAGTCCCAGGCACTGTCGGGGGTCAGTGAAGGTTCTCCCTGCGGCCTCTGGGCTGGCTTCTAAAAGCGATGACGGTGAGACTTCTTCATCTGTTTTGTTTCTGGGGAGAACTGAAGAGAAGCTGGCCCCATCGCTGGTGGCGCCTTCACAACATGACCATTCGTTCATTCTTTTTGTAATGCAAGTTTTCCTCCCAGCACTCAGAGACCAGTCACAGGAATGGGACTGAGAACAGTCTTTCTCTGAATTGTCCCTCATAATGCTGGGTAAGATTTCCAGCTTTCCACCTTCCAGTCTCCCAGTTACTTCTGGAGCTGCTCTGGAGAACAGCTTGTGTAAACTCGTGAAGAAGTCTTTAGAGACCTCTGTGCTTCATTCAGCTCCTGGCAGACGGACCATGGGGGTCCTCCGCTTAGTTGCGGGCCCTGCGTTCGCAGGCACTGGGTCCTGTCCCCTGTGATGTCCACAGATAGTGGTGAGCGTAAAAGGTTTTGCAGCAGCAGAATAGCAGGTCCTTATTCTGTTTTTGAGAGGTCAGCCAGGTCATGGCTGGGGAAGGATGCTAGCACATCTTCCCAGCAAGGTGATTTATAACATTGAAATGTTGGCATTACCCTAAATGATCAACATAGGATTAGCAAAATGCATTTTGGTACGTCAGTCAGTAGGTGGGATCTTCTGCAGCATTTAATTTGATTGTGAAAATCTGTGCTTATTGACATGGGAAAAAATGCCCATGGTATATTATTGAGTGAAAAAAAGCCGGCAGTCAAGTGTGCACGATCCCATCTTATGGAAAATGTGCTCACGTGTGCATATGGGCATGTGAGAGTGAGTGCGTCTTCGTTGATATGCCCCAACATGCTAACCATGGTTATTCTGGGAGATTGAAGGTGACTTTTAAATTCTTCCTTATACTTTTGGAGAGGGTCTGAATTGATTGTAACAAGCATGTCTTTGTTTCACAATAAGAAAAAAAAATTACATTTAACTGAAACCTGCTCTATTATATTTATTGTAATAAATTATGTCTTATCAGGGTTCCTAAAGCTTCGTTACTTGCCCTTACTGGCCAAATTAAGGTAGACTACCATTAGGAAAATTAAAAATATTAAATTTGGAAGATACAATCTCCAAAGAGTTTTAAAGATCGAGTTGTAAAAGTTGAAAAATAAATGGCTTGCATATTTTATGGATTATATTATAAACTGAAACCAAATATCACTGGCAGCATTGGAGAAGGTAAGACTGGGAGGGGGCAGTGCTGGCTTGAAACAGAGGTGCGGGCCCACAGCCGGGATAGCAATAGCCCACTGAAAATAGCGCTTTGGCAGTGATGACAGGTGAATGGTGTGGTACAAGGCTGTGTTGTGACCACGGAAGTGATTAGTGGCCAAAGAAGTCTGAGAATTTGTGACATGACAAATTTTCACTCGGTCTTAAATTTACATTTCTCTTGACTCTGTGCGTGACTCCAGATGCAGCCATTCCTCTTCCTGGTAATCTGTCTGGTCTCTAAATGCTGGTGGTGTTCCATCCGGCTCCCTGGCTGAGAACAGGCCATCCCAGATACCCAAGGATGTGATTGTCATTCCCATGACTCCGTAAATGAGGTGTTACACACCAGTGCACGCAGACCTCATATTAAAATCCCGCAGCACAGTTGGAATTTCAGCCAGGGCTGTCTTCAGAGTCCAAAGCAAGAAGATATCTCTTTAATGAAATTTGATGCAAAACGTGAAGTCTGAAATCAATATTGTGAATCCGGGTTTTATCTAAGTTACGAAGCACCTGGAAGGAGGGAACAGGGATTTTTTGTAAACAAGTTGAATAAATGAAGTATTTTTTAAAAGTTATTTTAGGTCTGAATGGAAACAATAGCATATATTCATTTAAAAGCATCTTTGTAAAAAAATAAAATAAGATAATAAAATAAAATAAAAATAAATCTTTGTAATCATGGTCAGAATTCTGAAACAAATTCCACAGCATAATAAACATTGACATCATTCTATTAATGGTTGAACAAATTGATATTTAATACACAAACCCTATTTTTTTCTAAAAAAAAAGTCCTGTGTTTTGTCAGAAGTTCTCTAGCTTTGGGAAGATAGTTTATAAATAGAAAAATAAAGTGAAATCAGTACAAGACTCATTCTGATTGAAGTGGGGGCTCCACTAGTAAGAATGTTGCAAGACCCAGGCCAAAAGTGAAAACCACAGAACTCTCCGTATTATCCCTTTACAGAGCATCTTCTTGACCAGTGATGAAGACAGTCTGTTCTCTACTAGCTGCAGGAATGCAGCTTTAAAATAAATCTGTTCATTGTTCTGTGTGTCTGTATTTTGTCTCTCCAGCAAGATTTTGGACTGTCCAGGGCCAGCACCATTTGCTCTGTTTCTGTTCTATTTCCCGCTATTTTGGTTGTCAGGATTTCTGGGGATATGGCAGGTGCTTCGGCATTATTTATGCAGCGGGCAAGAGTCAGATTCAGAAAAGAATACATTTTATACCACTTGCCAACTCTAGTTAATTGATAATAGCTTTCTTGACCAAGTTAAGAAAGACTGAGGACGTCTGGCCTCCGCAGAAAGAATACTGTGGCTGGTGGGCACTGTCCACCAAGGGCACAAGAGTGGTGGTACTTCTGCTGCGTTCAGTGCCTGTCCCTGAATCCACCAACCCTGGAGTCACGACGCTTCTGGACTCTCTGTTACATAAGATAAACGTTTACATCTCCTATGTAAGCTACCGTTAATTGATTTTTCTTACATGCAGCTAAGAGCATCCTATCTTACACAGTCTCCTATTCACCAACCCCAGTACTTCAACAGAAGCTTTTTTTTAACTCATAAATTATTTTTTTCCACTTAGGAATTTGTTTTAATGAAGCACCATGTAAGGTACAGGGCTGGAAAAGTTCTCGAATATTGATTCTCCTCCTTCCTAGTTGAGTAACTTCGGTGTGAGTGTTCCTAAAGCTCTCCTGTCTTCTGTTTTCTAACTTCGAAAAAGAGGACATTGTATATCTCACAGATGCTGTGAAAATGATCTAGGTAAGATCCACAAGCTCGTGCAGACAGTGGGCACACATGTAATGCACAGCAGGTGCACCGCCCGGGGAGGTCAGCCTGCTCCCACCTCCCCAGGGAAGTGGAACATCAGCCACTCTGTAAAAACATCCATTTCACTTGGTCACCGGAACTCAGTCGGCATCTCTCCACACGGAGCTCTAGGAGGTCTGGAGCGAGGGGGTGGACAGGCTTTGCCTTTGGACTGGTGGATTTTTTTCATGAAACCGTCAGGTGATCCTGGCATCACATCCCTCTAGCTCTGGTGCAGCCAAAAGGCAATCTAAGCAGGAGAAGAAAGTCAGTGCTAACTAATATGTAATTTGCAAACCTTCTGAGAGTAGATATATTTTATTCTTTGGAAGATTTGGGTCTTATTTTATTACTGGGGCTCCTGATAAATTAAAGAGAGATGAGTTGTTACAGGGCCAAAAGAAACCCTTACATTTAAATTAAAATTTAAGTCTTTTCTGTGTTTGCTGTCAGACCCACAGGGCTTTGTCGGAGGAACTTGAGCTATGTGACACTGTTTTATGTATATATTTTCCTAGTCAGAAAGGTCCTATTGACTTTTTCTGTGAATCTGTTAGTTTGTCACTAGAAGGTTACTCTCTAATATAAAGGAAACAACTGATGCTGTAGGGAGAATGACTTAACATTTAAGAATTGATTCAGCAATGGATAGAATTTCATAACAATGAAGAATGGGCTTCAAAGTCCAGACAGAGCTGCTTGTTAATCCTACCCCTGAACAATGACCTTGAGCAAAGCAGATTGTTAACCTCTTGTAGCCTCTGCTTCCACATCTGTAAAATGAAGATGATGCTTGTGTTATTTAACCATTGCTGTATAAACACCTCCCAAAATTCATGCGCTTAAAAGAATCTTTTTTTTTTTTTTTTTTTAAATTTCTTCAGCATCTGTGTTTCAGATGAAGTCATCTGCACTTAGTTGGGTGACTCTGCTCGACTTGGCTGGTCATAGCCACATGACGATGGGTTGGCTGGGAGTCAGT
>NW_026059984.1:0-26559 GCF_023721935.1 Panthera uncia | reverse complement strand
TGTCTGCGTGTCCCACATCTTCATCGATTCGTCTATCGATGACACTTGGGCCGCTCCCTTATCGTGGTTATTGCAAATAATGGTGCAGTGAACATAAGGGTGCATATATATTTTCAAATTAGCGCTTTCATTTTCTTTTGTTACGTTAAATACCAGAGGTAGAATTTCTGGATTGCATAGTAGTTCAGTTTTTAATTTTTTTGAGGAAACTCCATACTGTTTTCCACAGTGGCTGCGCCAGCTTCCATTCCGGCCAACAGTGCATGAGGGTTCCTTTTTCCTACATCTTCGCCAACACTTGTTGTTTCTTGTCTTTTTAATAATAACCATTCTGACAGGTGTGAGGTGGTATCTCATTGTGTTTTTGATTTGCATTTCAAATGATGATGAGGAGTGATGTCGAACATCTTTTCATGTGTCTGCTGGCCATCTGGATGTCTCTTTCGGAAATGTGTCTATTGAGGGTTGCTGTCCATTTTTCACTAGATTATTTTTTTGGTGTTGAGTTTTAGCGGTTCTTTATGTATGTATTGTCATTTGCAAATATCTTCTCCCCTTCAATGGGCTGTGTTTTTGTTTTATGGATGGTTTCCTTTGCCACATGAAAGCTTTTGAATTTTAGAAATCCCATTCTTTATTTTCACGTGGTACACGCTTGTCACCGACTCTGCCATTCCCAGTCTTGCTAAATGTCACCATCTCAGAGATGACTTTCTTTCCCGACCATCCTATCAAAAGCAACTCCCTGAATCCAGTAATTATCATGTCACTCTGTTTTATTTTCTCCGTAGCCCTTATATCTGGCATCTTATTTAAGTGTGGCAACGTGTTCACGGCCGTATCCCCAACATTTCAAACTCTATAGAACACATTGTAGATACGTAGTAAACATTTCTTGAATGAATGAACAAATGAAAAGTGTATTTGTGTCTGTGGTGTGGATGCATCTGGACATTCAGCATCAGAGGGTCTCAGTAACACCTGACATCTTTGTTGAGCAGAAATCCCACACATTGGATGTAACGGGGCATTGTGTTCACCTTGCCTATATATTTCCTTGTCTGGTCCTCCATGTGAACCATCCAGAGCAGCTACTGGGCGTTCCATTTTACAGATGAGGGCACATTGCTGAACACTTCGGTGAATGTTACACTGCGGCTGAGGCAGGCCACCAGCTGCCTCTCCCACCCTCCAGTACAATGTTCTTCTGTAAGCTCCTTCCCTCCTGCGCTGGCCTACAGGCAGAGAGAGTAGAGACTAGACAAAATGAGTGGTTTCTGCAGAGCATACTACCCAAGGAGTTCGTTTTCCAGAGGCTTAAAATTAAATTAAATGCAAAGACCATGTCCAAATAGAGATTGAAACAGAAAAGACAGGCAAAGCTCATTTCAAAGAAAAAGTGTATGTTTACTTTTTTAATGCCACACTTAGAAGAGGGAGGGAGATGGGTTGCCAAGATTTGGCATAACGGTATTTCAAATGCTCCCTCCTGGAGCTATTTTTTTTTTTTTAAACTCTGATCGTTTTTTATGTGGCAGTTGGGATATAGGGTTGCAATGGTATAGGCTCTTGGTTTTCTTTTAAATAAGTCGCTTAAAGTTACATTCAGGGAGAATCCGGGCTCCTCAAGGTCTGTTTATTGATTCTGCCCCCTCAGCTCAGGGTAGAATAAAGATGACAAGGCGGCTCACGGGAAACAGATTTCTCTGCTTTGCAAGGAAGGTAACAGGGTGCTGGCGTCCCGGGAAAACGGACCCTGCTAACTCCTCCTTCAAACACTGTTCTCAAGCCCTTTATTCCCCTTTGTTCTAAGCTCCTTGGCTGTTTCTGGCTTCATCACAGCTGAACTAGTGAGAAAACAAAACAGATCTCGAATCTGCATCCAACATACTCATACACAGTAAATATTTGGGAACAAAAGTGGTAGAATTCAGTCAAACTGGCAGGTACGCATGTATCTTTGGAATTGCCAGTTTAACCAATGTCTCCACTAAAAAGTCTGCTTTTGCCTCTGTGGATAGTTGAGTTGAAAAGACCATTGAAGTGCACTTTATCAGTTTCTGGTGTTCTTTTTAAAATGTTTATCTCAATAACCTTTGGAACTGGAAACAAATCACTGATTTCCTTCTGTATGCATATCCCCTCCCCCCATGAGATAGCCTTAGCTTTCTGATTTATTTTACTTTTAATAAAATATTGAATGCCATTTTTTCTAATTATTTCTCATTGAATATACTCCTTAAGTCCCCTCTTTTCAAATAAAAAGAATAAAAACGACCATGTAATAGGACAATGGTTCTATCACTACTGATAATTATACATTTTGTTCTCATTGTAATTGCCCTGGTTTGAACCGTGCTCATTTTAGCAGAAAGCGTTCATTATTTTATCAACAACTGGCAGACCCCGCTGGTATTTACTGACTTTTCTTTAACCAAAACAAGGATTAGAGCTCCTATCCATGGCTCAGCTGCTAAATCTTTGCTAAGAAATTTGGGAACCCCTTTTGAATGAAACACTGTACAAAGCTTTAAGCACTCTCTTTGCAACTGAGTTGTATTAAATGATAGACAAAAAAAGCCCTCTGAAGAATTGGTGCTTAATTACAACTTAATTAGCATAATTATGCATGCTAATAGCATCTCAAATGAATAGCAGTTGTCAGGAGGTTGGGACCATCTGTAAGAATGTCGGATTAATACATCATTTTTTATTTCTAACAACGCTGTAACTCTTTCCCTGAAAGTGATTTTCATTAATCAAGTTCATTTTTATTATATAGAAAATTTGGCATTTTTCATTATGGGCCATTATCTGTTTCCCCATGCAGCCCTAATACAATACTAATGAGCCCCCGTGTGGCTGGTCCACACTGACAATGGTGGTACAGGTGTATTATTATAATTGTTACAAACAGCACAGTGTACCTCTGGAGTAGTGGAGTTCTAATCTCACGGCACCCGCGTTTCCACTTGGTACCTCCCCAGGGCCTAGTACAATTTTCAGAGCTTTATGAAAAACATACATGTTTGTGGTTACAAAGAAGCTATTTAAAGAGAAAGCGGCCCGCGATTACCTGCGGCCAGGATGCTGTTTTGCTGAGAATCCCTTTTGTGGAAACCGAAAGCTTTGGGGGCAGAGAGGAGGTCTGTGCCTCGACCAGCCCCGCTCTGGGGAGGAGGGGGGCAGCGTCTGTGAGGCCTGGGCGCTCACCGCAGAATGGTTCTGTTCTGTTCTGTTCAGCATCACTCATTGCTAAACGTGGTCATAAAACTGCAGGGGGGACATGTGTCTTCATGGTTCTTAGCCCCAGGAAGCACCCCAAATGGCAATCTCGAAATCCACATCTGGATCCACGCACACATGCCGCAGCAGGCCCTGTAGGTATCTAGAGAATCGGCCTCGTCTCTGAGCTGCGCTCTACGTTTGCTTGCTCTGAGGGTTATCCTGCCCCGCCCCAGCCCCCAAAGCTCTGCTGGTCCTCCCGCCAGATACACGGCCACGAGTCTCTTTTTGTTCTGTTACTTTCAGAGGAGCCTCACCTATTGCTGCGCCCACATCCTAGACTGAAGCCCAGGTCTCCTGTTCAGGACTCCCCATGAAGGGTAGGAGGGCCCTTCGGTGCCCTCCACTCCTTTCCAAGCTCAAGGGGAGCATCAGCCTCACCTGTGTTGTGCACATGCGAAACACAATGGTTTCGGCTTTATCCTAGACATCAGTAGAAAGCAGCTACTGGCTGCATGGACAAGCTCCGTGGTCCAGAGGTGGATAAAGAGCCCTCTCTTTATCATCACGAGCTACACGGGGCTGGGAGGGTGCCCTATGTGGGGACAGGGGTGTGTGTTTCTCCTTTGTGCTGGCAGATGAGGAAATGGGGAGGTGCTGGAGAGGGGGTCTCCAGTCTTGGTGTGGTTACAGGGGTTGGGACAGGTGGTGGGTATCTCCCCCACTTAGGATCTTCGGCAAAGGTGAGCCTATCACTGCACGTATAGGGAAGCACGCTGTGTGTGCATCACATAGGCTGTGGAGGAGCAGGGATGTGGCGTGCAACGTTTGTATACTGAAACAATGACGTGTGTGTGTGTGTGTGTGTGTGTGAGTGTGGCTGTGTGTGATTGTAATTTGCTAAGTCTGGCAACCCAACTCCAGAGCCAGACTGCCTGGCCTTGACTCCTGGTCCTGCTCTTATAAGCTGCGTGACTCTGGGCGGCTTATTGAATCTCTCTGTGCCTTGTCTTTCCTGTAAAATGAAGACCGTGCTACCGACTTTAGAAGGTAGTTGAGAGAATTAAATAACTTTTGTTTTGATTTTTTCAAAATGTTTATTTATTTTGAGAGAGACAGAGAGAATATGCATGTGTGAGCAGGGGAGGGGCAGAGAGAGAGGGAGAGAGAGAGAATCCCAAGTAGGCTCCAGGCTGTCGGTGCAGAGCCCGACATTGGGTTCAGTCCCACAAACTGTGAAATCATAACCTGAGCCAAAACCAAGAGCCAGACACTTCACCGACTGAGCCTCCCAGGCATCCCTGAATGAGTTTTAAAGGTTAAGCATCTAGAACAGTATCTGGCAATAAGCACTCACAAAGTGATACCTATTACCATTGTCTCCTTGGAACCGGGGGCCAATTGGTAGCCTCTCTTCTACTTCCAAGTTTATTGTGTTTCTGATAGCCCGTTTGTCTCTATCCATAGTGTTAGCCACTGACTGTTTTTAAAACCAAAAGGTTTCACAAGCCCTTGAGGTTCGCTGAAGTTTGCTGAAGTCCCAGGATCAGGTACAAGATGCCGCTTGTGGTTTAAACGCAAAACATGAGGGCAGCTGTTGTGGGTGGGAGGGAGGGTTAGGGGGTGGGAAGGGACAGCGGGATCAGAAGTGGTGCAGAGCAGTGGTTCTGAGCACCAGCTTTGGAGCTGAAGGAATCTGGGCTCCCAAGCTTAATTACTGGCAGCGGGATCTTCCACAGGCTTATTGAGGTGACCTCCTGTGTCCTTATTGGCAAAAGGAGTTATTCATGGTTCCCGCTTCACGGGGCTGCTGGAGAGACCACTGGAGATAAGTGTAGATTGCTGAGAGCAGTGCCTGCAGTGTGGACAGACACCCCCACCCCTGCCCCCAGCCTAGTGGGAAATAGCCCTGGGCCTAGATTCCTGCTTCACATCTGGCGCTTACCAGCTCTGGGACTCTGAATAAGTTACTCAACCCCTGTGCCTTGGTTTCCTGCTCCGTAACTGGGATAATGGCAGTACGACGGCACTGGGTGGCGATCAGCTGTGTGATTGTGTACAAAGCTCTTAGGATTGTGCCTGGCACTTCCTTAGTCATCAGCATAAGCTGTTGTGGTTTTCAGCTTCCACGATTCCTTATCTCTGGCAAACTCTCCCCTCGTCGGAGGAGTAAGGCCCGGGTTGTTTGCCAGAGTGAATTCCGGGCAGGGCATCCATACAGAGCTTGCCTGGTTTACAACAAGCTGCCACTGGGAGATGCACTGTGTCCATGACAGCTCCAATCAGCCCCGAACAAAAGAGCCCCAGGCAGTCCTGCAGACAGCCTTCACTGGGGGCAGGGTGGGGGGGTCGCGGCGTTCTTCTGAAGGTCACGGGCAGTCTGCTTTTGTTGTTTTTGTTGTTTATGGAATGGCCTGCTTCGTGCTCGGTATGCACGCGTGCACACGTGCGCATGCACGCACACGGTGGCCACTGGCCTGGGAGGGTCCAGGTGCGCTCTCTGCTCCTTCTACACGTATAAGGTCGCCCTGAAGAACATGGGCATGACCTAAGGGAAGACATCTTCGTCCACACTCAAGAAGGGAGAGATCTGGTATCTTCCTGTTAAAAGGGTTAAAATCCACCGAAAACTGGGAGACCCTTATTAAGTGGCTGCTGTTCACTCCATCACCCGTTCATGCACTTATGGGCTCTTTAGCAGACATGTAATGAATTGCTTTCCTCTACATAGGGAGGCAGGTTCGTATGGTGGGACTCAGGCTCCTCTGGCGGGACTCAGAGGAGCATGGGGGTTTTGTGGAGGAGACCGACCATCTGAAGACAGGAGGAAGGGCAGGGGGAGGGAGGAAGCAGGCACAAGAAGCCAGGTTGAGGTGGAAACCTGGGCAGCTTTCTACTGGTTTTGTACAGAGGCGCTGCGATTACCAGGCTGACCTAACATCCCGTCCCTGATTTAAAGATGTCCATCATGTGCAAGCCTGCCATGGGACTTCTCCTTCAGACCTGTGCTGAGACGGTCCTCTCAGCCTCGACTTGAGAAACAGAAGATTAGAAAGAATCAGGATGTTCATTAATAAGAGAATGGTAAATAAATGATTGTATATTTAAACAATGGGATATTATGAACTCATGAAAAAAGAATAAAGTGGATCTCTATACGGTGACATGGAAAGATCTCAAAGCTCTTTTGTTGAGTGAAAAATACCAAAGGCGTTATGAGTTTGGAATGTTCCCCTTGGTGGAAAGAAAAGGAGATATACGCATAGGCATGAAATAAAATATGGTGAATAATGCTTGCATCTAGAGGCAGGGAGGGCCTGGGTTCAGGAGTTTGAAAGAGAATTAACCTCTTTGTATAGGCTATTGTTATATTTTCATTTTTTCCCGTATGTGTGCATGAATTTTTCAGTCACAGAAAGAGAAGAGCAAAGACAGAAATCTGTTCTCTGCCGGGAGGCACCGAGAAGCCGGTCCAGGAGAGCAGGCTGCATGCCTGGGGGCTGGCGGGGGCGGGGGTGTGGGGGGTGGGGGGTGGCGCACAGCACATCTACAGTCTTGCCGCCTGAAATAGTCCTTCCAAACCTTTTCTCGAAGATCCTATAACTTGTCAAATGTGGTAGCTGGTAGAGACACCTCACGGCTGGTTTCCCACTATTGTTTTGTCCCACAGGAATGCTGATGGGGCTTCATGCGAATGAGATTTGTCCCCATCTGCCTTGGTCCTGGAACTAAAGTAGTTTGGGGCAGAAGAGAGTAGATTTCCTAACAGAGCCCTATCAGTTAGAAGCAAGAAGCATCCCTTCTTAAGATTCACAGTTCCCGGTCAGCTCGCACGAGTCATAATCCTTTGTTGTGTTATCACCCCTCTGAGACTGGATCCAGGGAGTGTTGGACGTAACTCTTCTGAATCGCTGGAGAAAGCCCGAGCTTCTGCTCCAGCTGGGTCAACATGCATGCAGTTTGGGGTGAGTCCCCTCCACTCCCCGGCCTTAAGTTCCTTATTGGTGAAAGGGAGGGTTGCCTCCAGTCACTGCCGGGACCCTTCAGTGCTCATATCCTGCGGTTTTATGAAACTTCATGAGAAACAGATTCCTCTGGCCTGTGGACACCAAGGTCATACTGCTGACGCTTGCTGGTTGTATCTGCCTACACCAGTTTTGGGCTTAAATATGAGGCTAATTTAAAAAAAAAACAAACCCATAGCCCTGAGTTTAAATAGCTACTTCAGGTTTCCTGCCTCCCTACTGTTTGGTCTGGAACTGGAGTTTATGACCAGTGGATATATTTGCTCTAGAGACCCTGCCTATGGTGGAAAGGGACTGGCCCTAAGTCGTGCAGAGAAGCGTCCACTCCTTCCACTTGTCCCACATGCTCTCTGGCCCCTGTCACCGGGCCTCCCGAGGGTTATGATCTTCCAGTTCTGAAGCCAGGATGTTTTCTCACTGGTGTTTCCGAACTCTATATGATGTTACTTAAAAAAAAAAAAAAAAAAAAAAGAAATAAAGAAAAGAAAAATTCTTTAAAATGCTTAGAGAGTGGGAGTGGGTTTGCATAGAGGAGTGGCGGCTGCTATTCATTAGAACTCCTATAGAGTAATCAAATCTTTTCATTCCGAAGGGTGTTATTGCCTGGGAATTAATATTAGATCTGATTTTGAAATAAGCCTAATGATGATGACTTTTGGGAGGGTATATATATTTTTTTGCTATATTTGCATAAAGCCCTTTTCTCAGCTTGGCATATGGAAGTTAAAAATAGGAGTTCTGCCCTTAAAATGCTTGTTGGCATGTTATCCAGAAGAAAAGGTAATTGCTTGCAGGGACCATGGTTAGGGAGGCTAACTTAGTGTCCTCTGAAATGTTGCTCTTGAAATTAAATGGCCTTCTAGGCACGGAAAGCTTATGGGCCAGTCAGGGCTGGGAAAGCTCAGAAGCCCTGGCTGTCTAGAGCCTCTGGGGCTTTTTATTTATTTTTTAATGTTTATTTATTTATTTTGAGAGAGAGTGAGAGAGCCGTGGAGGGCCAGAGAGAGAGGGAGAGAGAGAGAATCCCAAACAGGCTCCGTGCTGTCAGTGCAGAGCCCAATGCGGGGCTCACACTCACGAATGTGAGGTGGTGACCCGAGCTGAAATCAAGAGTCAGGTGCTTAACCTACTGAGCCACCCAGGTGCCCCCTCTGGGTCTTCCCTAGAGGCCGAGGCAGGATGTGTTAGAGAGACAAGCTTGGTATATGTACATTTTCCTAGGCCTTTCTGTCTTGTCTGCTGAGCCACAGCACCACCTCTGTTATGTTCTGATTCCCCGTCCCTGTTCACAGAATGAAGTTAGTGCCTGCACAGTATGGTGTTTTGTCTTGTATTTGTTACCTATTGCTGTGTAACAAATTACCCCAGAATATAGTGATCTAAGGTAAAAAAACATAGATTATCTGAGTTTCTGTGAGTCAGCAATTTGGGAGCGTCTTAACTAGGTTGTTCTGGCTCAGGGTCTCTTCTGACCCTCATTCTCTTCCCTTTTTCTCTGTACACAATTTTCTGTCTGCTTGCAATGCTTTCCCTTAACCTTCCTTTACCAGGTGGCAAACTCCTATACATCTTACAAAACCCAGATTAAATAATCCATCCTCTCTTTTTTCCACTCACACTGACTAGAAATTGGCTTCTACCTCTAGTCTTCCATGGCCTTTGGGCATCCTTCTATCAAAATGAGATCCTCTGGAGGCGCCTGGGTGGCTCAGTCGGTTAAGCGTCGTCTCTGAATTTCGGTTCAGGTCATGATCTCACTGTGTGTGAGTTTGAGTCCCACGTCGGTCTCTGAGCTGACAGCATGGAGGCTTGCTTGGGATTCTCTCTCTCCCTCTCTCTCTGGCCCTCCCCTGCTTGCTCTCCTTCTGTATCTCTCAAAGTAAATAAATAAGCTTAATTGTTTCCCAAATAAATGAATGAAATGAGAGCCTCTGGTTTTTTAATGTGTGTATACAAGATGTATAGACCCTGTGACGTTCAGTGTGATAGACAGTATCCACATGTGACTATTTAAATATGAATTTAAATGAATGGGAATCCAAATAATAGATTGAGTTCCTCAGTCACATGAGCCATGTTTCAAGTGCCAGCTAGGCACACCGGGCTGGTGGCTGTGGTGTTGGCCTTTGATGGCCTCTTGCATCGTTGTAGATAGTTCTTTGGGAAGCATAGGCTCGTGTGGCATCCCTTTCAACTCTGGGATCCTGTCCTATTCATCCAAAATGCAGTTTTGTTTTTGTTTTTTGTTTTAAAGCAGCAAGTATTTGACCTGTTCACTTTTGTATTTCCCGTGTCTGCATAGTGTTTGGTTGAATAAACTGGGGAAGTGGTTTCTGGAGCATCTCAGAGATGCATTTGACACATATGAGTTTCCACTCCACACCAAACACTGAATAGCTTGTCACCGGGGCTGAATGTAAAAGGGGTGAGGGGGGAGACTGGCTCAGTCTCTATTACAACACCCTTCTCGAATGTCACCTTCCAGCTAGAGGTGGCAATTGGATGCAGTGGCTATTGGGAGATGCAGGGATATGTCTGCTATGGAGTTCTTGGGAGGTCTTTTGCCTTCCCAATACTGTTGTTGTCACAATGACAGGCCAGATGATGGCCAGATGATGAGCTATCACTCTTTTTCATCTCTACTGGAATACAGGTGTGATGGGTGGGGCTGCAGCAGCCATTTTGTGGCCATGAGCTGATGAAGGAGACCCCTGAAATGACAGAGCCAAGGATAGGGACAGGTGGAGCGCGATGCTATCAGTCTCTGCACCAGCACCGGACCATAGTTCTCCAAGTTTCTTTTTGTGTGAGGAAAAAGCACACCCTTGGTTTTGCAGATATTGTGGCCGGATTTTTATATTCCTCGCAGCTGAATGAAACCGTAATGAACACAGATGGAATGTGTAGAAACTCCGATCCCTTCTAATTAAAGGTAAGGGGGATTCTTCTGCAAAACCTAGTGCTTAGGACCTATGGCCACTTCAGAACACAGCAGCTGAAGGTAACATTTCTTACCCAACTGTCAAATAAAAGATTGGAGACTGGGCTCACTGGGAGCACTGGAACAGAGTCCTCCCCAGGTTTGAGGAGCGTGGTGCTGTACTTGGTTTTCCACTCTCAAAGCCTTCCAGCAGCATTCAGGAGGTGGCGTTGCTGGGGCCGTTTCCTGCAGAGTGCCCCAGAGCCCCTGTACCCATGCTGACTGTTGGCACCTGTGAAACACACCGTCAACTGAGGGCCAAGCCAGCTCTGGACACTGGGTAGTCTTCTCTAGTCCTAGTCTGCTGCAGAGCCTAGAATTGAGCAGAGAAGGGTCTGGAATGACTTTGGAGTCTTTCATTTTATACATTTCTCATATTACACTTAAAAAAAAAAAAGTTTCCAATCTTTATTTTTGAGACAGAGAGAGAGAGAGACAGAGTGTGAGTGGGGGAGGAACAGAGAGAGAGGGAGACACAGAATCCAAAGCAGGCTCCCGGCCCTGAGCTGTCAGCACAGAGCCCGATGCGGGGCTCGAACTCACAGACCAGAAATCACCACCTGGGCTGAAGTTTGAAGTTGGCCGCTTAACCGACTGAGCCACCCAGGCACCCCACTCGTATTACACTTTTGACTTCAAGCAGGTCGGACAAAATCTTTGTTCTGGGGAAACACGGTGAAGTCTGTGGACAGGTGAGGATTCCAAATCTAACGTTGCTTTTACCTCACCCAGATCACCTGTGTGTCAGGTTTGACTGTGTCGGTTAAGTACTTCAGGACTTTGAAGGAATGCCCCGCGTGTCCTTATCCACCAGGGGAGTCAAGACACTTGTTGACGCTGCTGGAAAGAGCAAACTTAGCTGTAACTGACGAACCCTCTTTTTAGCATTCTTAGCCACAGACTTGTGTTTGCAAGGCTTCGAACCTCTAATTGGCGCATAACATCAGACTGACAGCAAGCTAGATTTTAATCAACATACTCATGATTTGCCAGTATTTTGAACAATAAATTGCTAGCTAATAAATTTCCTGTAGCTTCCTTTGTAAATGCCAGCTAAAGGCCTAAACATTCCATGTAGATTTAATTACACATTTAGTGTTCCTGTAATTTTGAATTAATTACATGCCAAACAGATTTATGTTCTATGTACTTAATAAACCTCAGTAAGTGCCCTTTTAGCAATCAATTGGTATTTAGGACCCAGTTTGTTTTTTAAAAATAATGGTTCACGTTGCTGGGTCTTGTTGTTCCTTCCATATGCTTGGGTGTTGATAGAATTAGAGGCACCAGATGTTGATGCCGAAGTGAAAACAGAGTCACTGGCGGATAGCGGGGTTCGGGGGTACGAGGTGAGGGAGGGGATGAGCTCATACTTGGACTTCAGAGAGCCACATGGACTTCATCTGCGGGTTGGGGCTTTGGCGTCTCTCAGGCCGTGGTGCAGTGGGGGGCAGATGCTGTTCTGTGGGGGTAGAGGTGAGTTGCCGGGAGGTGGTGCGTCCTTGCGGTTTCCAGGTGGTGGGTGTGCCAACGGTCACTCGAAAGTGTTATTCAATTTTTTTCATAAGGTGCTGCTTCTTACTGTGTTTTTTTTCTCAGCACATTCTTATTTCCAAGCTTATTGGGATAGCTTGATTTTATTTATCGAAAGTTTACTCCATGCCCAGCACCGTGCTGAGTATTTATTTGCCCTGTTTTGATGATTTTTGATTTCTCATTGCAGCCCTCTGTGGTGGAGACACAGGTGGGGGGACCCATTTGCATTTAACAGATGAGGAAACTGAGGCCCAGAGAAGCAGAGTCACTTGCTGAGGTGGCAGCATGAGTCACGTAGTGGGAATTCAGACTTGGTGGAAGGCACAGATGTCTGGTATTTTTAGCTGGATTTTTATTTTGAGCTTTTGTTTTTAACCTCCTGTCTTAGTCTGCGGGCCAGGTGGCTTAAATAATAGACCTTTATTTCTTGCAGTTCTGCAGGCTGCAAGTCAGAGACCAGGGTACCAGGCATGGCTGGGTTCTGTTGAGAACCCTCTTCCGGGCTTACAGGCGGCCACCTTCCAGCCATCCGAGCACTCGTGTGGTAGAGAGAGAGAACAAGCCCCCTGGTGTCTCTTCTTATAAGAGCACTAATCCCATCAGGGAGTTGCACCTCAAGACCTCCTCTAAGCCCAGTCACCTCCTGAAGGCCTCATCGCCAAATGCCATCACCCTGGCGGGTAGGGCTTCGACATAGGAGTTCGGGAGTGGTGGTGATCACAGCTCCGTCCGTAGCCCCTCCTGAAATGGCTGATGGGAAGTCGGATGGGAGGAAGAATCCAGAGTCCATGACCTCTGGAATCTCTCAGGTTTGCATGATCTCCTAGCAGACATTTCACTCTGTGCTGCAGAGACACTTCTCAGCGAGGAAACAGCCGCCACATTTCGTGAGAGCCTTCAGCAGAAACCGTCCTTGAGAGCAGAACTGGAGGAGGCAGGCTCTGCCCTGTGTCGCCAAGATGAAAGTGGATCCGCAGGGGGATGCAGAGGCAGGTCCGGTGACGAGAGAAGGGCAGCAGTGAAATGAAAAAGCAGCTCCTGGGGGCGGGATTGGAATTCGACATGAAACAGAGTGGCAGAAGGTTCTCTCTGTGCAGAGCCAACGTCTGATTTCCCTTGTTGTTAGAGGTCAGGGAGGCCGGTTTACAAGTGCGAGATGAGGGATGCTGCGAGATCACTAAACGCGTTTTGTTTTGCTGTGCCCACCTGCTTTCCATCCCATGCTCTGCCTCCTGCAGAAGGATGCATGAGTGCAGGAGCGGCTCCCTCCTCTGACCACCCCACCCCTCTGACAGGCCTCTGACCACCCCACCCCTCTGATGGGACCGCTGAGCTATGTTAAGGACAGGGAGAAACTTGCCGTTTTGCCTGTGTTCTCTCTTTATCCGGAAACGTCCCCAGGCCTGTGAAATTAAGCAGTAACATAGCATGCGGCCGTCATTATTGCTAGGTAATTGACTACGTATCCCGAGTGAAACAAAGGTGGTTACAGAACGGTGAAGTCAATTATCATTTATTAATGGTGGTTACAGAGCATAGCAGAGCAATTTATAAATTGAATTTTTAAATTGAATAGCTTTCTATTTATATTTTTAGAGGTAGGAGGCAGATGTATGGGATAAAGCATGTGACCTTTAGCTGGTGGCAGGGTGCATATGTTTTTGGAGATTCTTTTTATTTATTTATTTTTTTTTAATTTTTTTTTTCAACGTTTTTTATTTATTTTTGGGACAGAGAGAGACAGAGCATGAACGGGGGAGGGGCAGAGAGAGAGGGAGACACAGAATCGGAAACAGGCTCCAGGCTCCGAGCCATCAGCCCAGAGCCCGACGCGGGGCTCGAACTCACGGACCGCGAGATCGTGACCTGGCTGAAGTCGGACGCTTAACCGACTGCGCCACCCAGGCGCCCCTGGAGATTCTTTTTAAATGAAGTCTTTATTAGGCCGCCTTTGTGATGCATCTTGTTCCCTTGAATGAAAGCTGTTAAATGTGCTAATTCTCTCCAATCTGATTTGGGTGAATGGATACGGCAACTATTATGTGTCTGTATGTGGGCCATGATGTGTATTTTATCCGCACGCATATGCGTGCCTTTAAACATCAAAAGAGTACATGTGGATACAGGAAAAGAGGTGTAAGATAAAGTCAGGGGAAGGTTGGAGCTAACCTCATGAGACTTTTCATCAGTAGACGTGCCATTTTAACTGGTCCTGAAATGGAAAGACAGATTGCCAAAAAATCAGGGAAGAGATCACCAATATCAGAGCTTTCACTGTAGGGTGGTTTAGGCTTTGCTGTCTTTTGAAGGCATTTTTATCTTTAAGGAAAGAATGCTTAACTTGACAGCACTGATTGGCTACAATCACATAATTTATGGCAGGCTGAATGAGTGTCTCCAATTTTTTAGGATTAAAAAGCTCTTTTCTCACACTTAGAATGAATAAGTAGGCTAATACGGTACCATCTGTGAGCTCAAAAACATTTTGGCTCTTCCCATTCGTTCGTGTTGTGGGCACACACCTCCGCGGTGGTGAGAGATCTTACTTCGTCCGTGATTTCATCGCTCACGAGACTCTCGTTGATTTACATCCCAAGTCACACTTTCACCTACGTGGTACCTCACGGTCTGAGCCAGAAGTGAAGGTCACCTCCAGGGGTATTGTCCAAAGGCCCTGTATTGCTGGTGTTGTTTTGTTTTTACTACCACGTGACCGAGCTGGTTCTCACTCAACCTGCTACGCTCCGCAGAACTGCTTGAAAGACACAAAGCTGAGCGCCAGTGTCTCCTTTCACCCGCTCGAGTGGTTATTCGCGGCTATTTGTTGGCCGCACAAACCACTCTGCTTTTCACCCCCTTCTTCAAACACGCTTTCTTTACCCCTGATGTTTGGGCCCCGGGAACGTCCGATGTTCTATACAGATGTTGCCTCATGCATGATGAATGCAATGTGCGATGGCACAGCTGGAATATTCCCTCGGAGCCTCTGCCCAGCGCAGATCCCCTCCCGTCAGCTCCTCCTCTCTGCTATGAAATCAGCATTGCGCCCTTCCCTTCTGTGTTTCCATTAATTTTTCCTTCAGCACATCTGATTTCGATTGCAGGGTCTCTGGGTAGAGCCCTGATTAGCTTTTCTTTTGGAGTCGGTCCTCGTGTTGCTTACAGAACGAGTGCAAATCATGAAAACGGTCCTAAACAAAATCCACTAGCTGGAAATAGTGTGGGGAGGGACTGTTGCGGCAGGGTGATGCATATTTGAAAACTTGCTGAGTTGGATGCCGTTTGCCAGAGATTCTACATAAACACTGGTGATTGTCAGGGCTTATCTTTCTTGCAGTATTTATTTCTGCTGAGAACTATTGAGCAGGCCCTATCTGGAAGATTCCGACTCTCTCCTAAAAACAAAACAAAACAAAACAAAACAAAAAAAAACCAGAGAGAAAACCTATCATCCCTCTGAGGCATCCCACTTCTAACTTCCCAGCCCACTCAGCATTGACTTGGAATTTTTGGCCCCAAGCGAAGCTTTTGTGCCTTTTTACATAATGGCTGGGCCCCTCCACGCAGGGATGGGTCAAGTGACAATTTTCTGCATTGTGTCCCTGTTGCCTGACTGGGTCGACAGTACATCCCGAGACTAGGAAAAATAGCTGTGGATAAAAACAAAACCGTCATTTAAAAATCCCCACACAGTCGCCCCACCCGCCGTGGATGGGCTGACATTTGGGGGCCAGCGGCCAAGACGTGGAAGGGCAGTGCGAGGGCGCACTCCGCCAGCCAGCATCATCGAGGCAGAGGGAAACAGATCCTCCTCCCCCACTCTTCTCCATTCCAGCCAAACTTCCTGCTTGGGTTATAAATATTTAAAGCAACAGTCAACAAAGTTTAAAGACAGGGGAGTTAGGAAACCCAATCCCGTCTGCAGTGCCTTCTGTGTCCTATGGCCTGCTGTGTCTATCCTTCAGAGTAAGGTCAATGGCACATAGCTCAGAGGAGTCTGATGTGGACCTTCTGAGCGGGTGCTTCTCTTAAGGAAAGTCATCAGCCCTAGTGAGTGGCACAGACCTTTCATCTTAGGATTCTCACTCTGCTGAATGTCAGATGTGGACCAGTTTGCCAGAAATAAAGATTTTGAAGTGGATTGCTCTTACAGATCCTTGCTTTGAATACCTTCAGTTCGACAAGCATGTTATGCGCTCTCTGCTGCATTTCAGGGATGCAGAACTTAAAGGACACAGATCCTCCCCCTTAAGAACTCACATTTATAGTACAAAGTGATACGTGCTCAAACGTGGGGCATTGGGAGGCTTACCAAGATATATGCAGGCTGCCCAGGGGGCTTAAAGGACAGATTCCTTCCTTCACCCAGCAGGTGCAAGCGCTCACTCCATGCTAGGCGCTGGGCTAGCCTCCAAGGAATCAAGGATGAAGCAAGGCTGAGAGCAGGGAGAAGCCTCCACTGAAGGGGCTGACTTTGTTGGATCTTGAAGGGTAAATAGGGGGTTTCTAGGTAAAAAAGTAGGTGAGGCTTGAGGAAAGGACGTTCCTGGCAGAAGGAAGTCAAGGGCAAAGGTATGCTAAAGTGGCCAGCACGACCAAGGAATAGGCAGAAACCCCATGAGGAGTTTCCTCGGGTACACGGGTACTTGACAGGCAAGGACCTTATAGACCAAGGCAATTACTTTGGATCTTAATTAAGCTGGAGACTCTGGTTCCAGGGCCATGCCACTCAGAGAACGAGGTACGTTTGAAAACATTGTCCCACCTGGAGGGAAGCTCTTTTTCTAATTCTCACAAATATCTGGCATATCCTTATCTATCCTGTGCAAACATTGAATTCTGATGCATCCTTTACCCAAGGGGCAGAGCTCCCTGTAGGGTGAGAGGGAGGCAACTTCTTCCTGTCTTGCCTCGGCTTTGGAACACACTTTGCCGTACCTGCCTGTCTGGACAAGCAGTGCAAGACTTCTTCTGGTGGAGCCATGTGGGCTGCACCCTGCAGGAGTGAGGCCTGGTGTGCAAAAGCCCGGGTGTGCTTAGCAAGAATGGGTGCAAATGCAGGTCATTACACTGGAGAGGTCTTCTTTGGGACAATATCGGCGAGGGGCAAATTTAACAATCGCGGGGTAAACCCTGACCCAGAGGTCAGTTTCTAGCCGACGTGGGTCTCCTGCTTTCCTGAATAGAGCTGTCTTCCTAATAGGGGGGCAACCCAAGCCTTAGTTTTAAAAGACCATGTTTTCAACTGCAGCCAAACTTTAGTTGAATAGCATTAAACAGTTTTGATGAATTACACATGCAATTGCTTTAGAAAATCTTAAAAAAATTTTTTTTAAATGTTTATTTTTGAAAGAGAGAGGGACAGAATGTGAGCAGGGGGGAGGGCGGAGAGAGAGAGAGACACAGAATCAGAAGCAGGCTCCGGGCTCCGAGCTGTCAGCGCAGAGCCTGATGTGGGTCCCGGACTCACGGACTGTGAGATCATGACCTGAGCCGAAGTCGGACGCTTAACCGACTGAGCCACCCACATGCTCCAAAAATAATCTTTTTGTATAGTACTCTTTCTTCAGTGGAAAATTTATCATTCTTTACTCTGTCTAAATAAAACATTTTAGTTTACAGAGCACTCTCATATATGTATTCTTCACAGGACCTTCCTGATGGCCAGGGGCAGATTCTTAAGCCCATTACACATGGGTGAGAAGACACAAAGTCAGAGAGATCTGGGACTTACGGGGGCACGGGACTGATTTTGGCCAGCATGGTTCCCCAGGAGGTGTGCGATGGCTCTCAGGGTCTGTACGAGGCCCCCTAGGGATTTGAACCCTGATCTCAAATCCTGATGCAAAATTTGATTGGATGCCTTGCCCGGAGGTCGTGGGCCTGAAAGGGCTTCGTCTGATACTAAGGAGCTGTGGCTTCGAAGGACTCATTTGTAGGTTGAAGTGAGTATGTGATTTGGGTCCCAGACGCTCTGAGATGGCTCTGTGAGGACACTCAAGGTAGGACACAGCACTGCCTTCTGTCCTACAGCGTGGCATGTGGGGTCAGCCCCCTGGCTCGACAGTGGTCCCTGGTGGTGGTAAAGGACACACAGTCACTCGAGAGTAATCAGTTGGGGACCTTGCTGTTCGGTGATCAAATGGCAGAGGTAAGGGTGTTGCTGTAACTTAGTTTTATCCTTTGACGTCACCTGTAGTAACTCTGAATGGCCTGAAAGAGGCTCCTGGAGACTTCGGAAGTTGGCTGTTTTGGTCCCCGGCAGTATTATATTCATCTCGAGCATCAGTCCTCTCCTCTTTGCCCGTACAGAGAGAAGTGCTCTGAAGTCCTCCTTTTGCCTCTTAATCATATCTGCCTGTGACTTGTTTTTGAGCTCTTCCCTGTCTGTGGCCTTATTTCTTGTTCTCACGTGCTCACCCAGAGTTTCAGTTCCCCGATCATCCTTCTGAAGTGCTGTGTCAGGGGTTCGCAATGGCTGGGCTGCGGACTTGGAACCCTGAGAAGATGAGCTCTCGACAGTTGCATTCAGTCCTGCTGGATCTGTGAGGCCTGAGGCTGAGTCAGTGTGCGTGTTCATTCCATTTTCCACAGGGCCTGTCACTTCTGGGCCTGCTGTGACTCTGCTCACGATGGAGAAGTGGCAAGGGGGCCTGGATGGTACCTCCCTTCTGAGATAGTTCCGGAGGATGCAGTCTGAGGCTGAGGAAATCTGTGTGTGTGTGTGTGTGTGTGTGTGTGTGTGTGTGTGTGTGTGTGTGTCTTCTCACCTCTATCCATGCATATATAGTTGCTGGTATGATACAAATTCTGGAAGCTTTTGTAAAGCTGGATCCCTTACAGATTCCCATTACCAGTTTGGACCTAAAGTGGTAATAGTTTTATTAGAAAGTGAGGAGACTTGCATCCACGCAGTAATACATTTCTGTAGGAAAGCAGCTCCAGAGGAAACATTTCCCTTAATCCAGGAACCACGAATATCTGGCCTTCCCTGGGTGTGTTCCACAAGAATGAAAACTGTTCCCCACACCTCTGCTGGGTGACAGCTGGCGTGGGAAGACGGGGCGAGGTGAGGGGGCTACGCCTTGAGAAGGCTTTCGTGGGAAACAAGATGTGGTTCTCAAGATGAGAGCCTCTCCGAAGCGACTCGCTTGTTCACAGAGTAAGATGAGTGGTCCGGTGTGAGTGTGTGTGGAAGGGGGACTGAGGCTTCTTTCCTGGGCACTGTGCTTCCTTGGCCACGGTCCCTGCTAACCTCAGACTTAATGCCCGGAGGAGAATAATTAGACTGTCTTGGGGTTGTCTTTTGTTTCTTTAAGAAGAGCGCGCCGGTGGTAGGCAAGTTCGGAAAGCGTTATGGCTTAGTGGGCTTTGGTGACAGTGACTGGGTCAAGCCCTAGTCTCCTCTCCTCGGGCATGTGATTTCATCTCTCATGCCTCAGTTTCCTCTGCCCGCGCAGCGGGAATACCATTACCTACCTGTGACAGGCTGAAAAGATACGCCTGTCCCAATCCCCGGAACCTGCAAGTTTTAGCTTCTTTGGGAAAAGGGACTTTGTAGGTATGATTAAAGTCCAGGATCTTGAGAGGGGGAGATGATCCTGGATAATCCAGGTGGGCTCTTAGTGCTATCACAAGGATCCTCACAGAGGGAGGCAGAAGCAGATTTCACAGACACACAGAGGAGGAGACACGTGGAGGACAGAGATGAATACAGAGAGGGATTTAAATATGCTGGCCTTGGAAACTGGAATGATGGGGCCGCAAGCCAAGGAATGGCAGCAGCCAGTGGAAGCTGAGAGAGGCAAGGAAGGGATTCTGCCCCGGAGCTTCCAGAAAGAAGCAGCCTTTCTGGCACCTTGATTTTAGCCAGCGACACCGACTTTGGACTTCAGTTTCCAGAGCTCTGAGAGACTAAATTTCCATTGTTCAAAGAAACTTGTGGTGATTCATTCCAGCGGCCTCATGAAGGAAGTACACACCCTCATGGTGTTATTGAGAGGATTAAATACGATAATGCATGTAACACATTTTGCAGAGTCTTTGGTGTTAACAGAGCAAGTTCTCAGTAAGTATTATTTTGAAGCTGGTAGGAAGGGTTACATACGCCAATGAAAACTGATCGAGGGGGTCAAAAGAGTGGGTCACTGTCCCTTGCAAGCTGAGTTTCTGTTTTTCTCCCAGCCGACAAAGTCCTGCCCCAGTCTCCTCCCCCGAGTTGTGAGGATCAAATGAGTTAATGAACGTGAAAGCACTGTGCACGTCACCCACGTAAACTGTTAAGCTGTGGTTACAAAGACCGGGACCAAGCTGAAGCAGTGTGGCCGAGGGCTGGGCGGGAGCTTTGTTCCTTTGGCCCTGTGAGGTGAGGTCACCTCTTTCAGCTTTTGTTCCTGCCTCTCTGAGCTCATTTGCTGGTTTGCCCCCTAATCCTGGCCCCCTTCTGCCCCGAGTGGAGCTTCAGATGACAAAACTCCAACAGTCCCAGCCAGCCGTGAGCCTCCCCTGGGGCGTATTTCTTCTTCTTTCCATTTTTAAGGGGCGCAAACAAAAATAAAAACAAAACCCAAAACACACTGATCCTGAAAGTGATTTGCAATGCCCACCATAAAGACGAAGTCAATGGATTCCAATTTAACTTTACTAAGGCTTTGAGATGTTTTCAATGTATTTTTCAGGCCAGAGACCCATGAAACCCAGGAAAGGGTGTCAACTTAGATGGGAACAAGTCAACCTTTGTCAAATGCTTCAAAGTGGTGAATTCATCTGTAAAGATACCCAGCCTCCCAGGAAATGTGCTGTTTTAGCCTGAATAGGCAAAAGACAACACACAGGGTGAAAACAAGCCATTTCTGGCCTTGATTTGCTTTGTCTTTTAATGATTATTTCCAGTAAAATCTTCATACTCCCTAAGATGGTCAAAGGTGTATGTCGTGAAGACAGCCTGTTTGCTGAAGGAAGTGGCAGATTCCTCCAGTTCATTGACTCCAATCTTGTCACCCACTGGAAAATAAAGGACCCGTTCACATGCCTTCATTCATTTAGCAAAAAAGTTTTGAAAACCTACTGCGTTCCAGGCATGGTGCTAGGCACTGGAGAAACAGGGCTGAACACAGTGCACGTGGGTTATCTGGAGTTTGGTTGTGAGTGGGAATGACAACATTAACCACACGGTGACACAACACTGGCAAGTTGCACCTGTGCTACAAAGGGCACCGAGTACTAAGAGCGTTTCCAATGGAGATTTCTCTGGCAGAGACAGTGAGAGCTCAGTTCAGGAGACATCCAGGCATCAGCTGAACCAAAGGAAGGGGAACACATTAGATTCAGAGACAATAGTGTGTGCAGAGGCCCAAAAGTGGGAAACAATATGGCATGTAGGAGGAAGCCAGTGTGATAGAAGCAAGGAAAGAGAAGAGTTTGGGGTGAGGCTTAAGGCGTAATGGGGGCCAAAATGGAGGTCTTGTTGGCCATTATAGGGTTACACCCTATTTGGGGAACATTACCTCCCCAGTCACCCTCTCCTGGTGGTGCACTGGTATGGACCTTTGCCAGCGGGCTCCCCAGGCCCGTTCAGTTCCCGTGCCAGCCTTGCCAAGGTAGGACCATTAGAAAGTTGAGCCACCCCGTAGCTCGTAGTGGAAGCCAGCTCAATACCAGCCTGGAACACAGAGTCTGGAGAGCGTGCTCTCAAGCCCGTTTTAGGTCTCCATTCGGCCCAGCTCATGCATAAGGGTTTGCCTCCGCTTCCCTGTAGGTGTAGGTCTCTATTCTGTACTCAGCAAGGCTCGCTCTGGCCTTGAACTCCCCTCTGCCTCTAGTTTGTTCACTTACTCGACGCGTGGCCTGTGCCAGGTACTGGGGTAGGCCCCGGGGATGCCGTGCCGGAGTGCTCTTGCTCTAGAGAAGCTTCAGGTCCAGCGTGTAGGGGCAGGCAATGGCTTGGAGCCCCTGCAAGCAGCGGTCACCTTCCCTTTTGCCCTTTGCACAGACCTCCTGCTGTCCCCCTCCGCGGACTGCGACCACCTGCCTTCACTAATCACGGGAGCTTGTAGTGGACTGCTGTAGTCCTCCCCGTCACGGGCCACGCTTCCTTCCCACTGTGGTCCCAGCGCCACCCCCTGGCATCTTGGCCGCCTGGCCGCAGCTTCAGGCCGGAGTGGAGACACCAAAAGTATCTTGCGGGAATCTGTGACCCTGCGCTGTGACTCCAGGTGCCCAGAAAGGCCGTCTTCCTTGTTATTTCCCTGCGGGCACGGGTCCTCTGAACGCAGCGTAAGTGCCTTCGAAAGGTGGCATATTCCCGCTTGCCAGCAGTTAATGAACTGTTACTGGGGATGGTTAATGCCCTGTGAAATCAGTCATTAATTGTAGAAACAACTGATTTCAGAGAGATTGTGGCAATTATGAACCGTTTAAGATGGCAGAGGCATAAGAAAACAAACTGCCATGTTGCCCGTTCGTCATGAGGGAAAGAGTCTGCAACCTGACTTTGAAGTTGCCTCGCAGGGAGTGGTCATGGGCCACCGAGCGTCCTGCCACCGCACTCTTAAAGCCCTGGCTACAAAAACAAGAAAGTTAGCAACTGCGTTCCTTTGGGAGAGAAAGTACACCTGCAGAAGGCCGGCTGAAGGAGGCAGCATTGGATAATGGATAAAGCCGCTCTTGGGCGGTGGCCTTTCCTGGGCTGGTGGCTTCCGAACTGCAGTCCCAGGCACTGTCGGGGGTCAGTGAAGGTTCTCCCTGCGGCCTCTGGGCTGGCTTCTAAAAGCGATGACGGTGAGACTTCTTCATCTGTTTTGTTTCTGGGGAGAACTGAAGAGAAGCTGGCCCCATCGCTGGTGGCGCCTTCACAACATGACCATTCGTTCATTCTTTTTGTAATGCAAGTTTTCCTCCCAGCACTCAGAGACCAGTCACAGGAATGGGACTGAGAACAGTCTTTCTCTGAATTGTCCCTCATAATGCTGGGTAAGATTTCCAGCTTTCCACCTTCCAGTCTCCCAGTTACTTCTGGAGCTGCTCTGGAGAACAGCTTGTGTAAACTCGTGAAGAAGTCTTTAGAGACCTCTGTGCTTCATTCAGCTCCTGGCAGACGGACCATGGGGGTCCTCCGCTTAGTTGCGGGCCCTGCGTTCGCAGGCACTGGGTCCTGTCCCCTGTGATGTCCACAGATAGTGGTGAGCGTAAAAGGTTTTGCAGCAGCAGAATAGCAGGTCCTTATTCTGTTTTTGAGAGGTCAGCCAGGTCATGGCTGGGGAAGGATGCTAGCACATCTTCCCAGCAAGGTGATTTATAACATTGAAATGTTGGCATTACCCTAAATGATCAACATAGGATTAGCAAAATGCATTTTGGTACGTCAGTCAGTAGGTGGGATCTTCTGCAGCATTTAATTTGATTGTGAAAATCTGTGCTTATTGACATGGGAAAAAATGCCCATGGTATATTATTGAGTGAAAAAAAGCCGGCAGTCAAGTGTGCACGATCCCATCTTATGGAAAATGTGCTCACGTGTGCATATGGGCATGTGAGAGTGAGTGCGTCTTCGTTGATATGCCCCAACATGCTAACCATGGTTATTCTGGGAGATTGAAGGTGACTTTTAAATTCTTCCTTATACTTTTGGAGAGGGTCTGAATTGATTGTAACAAGCATGTCTTTGTTTCACAATAAGAAAAAAAAATTACATTTAACTGAAACCTGCTCTATTATATTTATTGTAATAAATTATGTCTTATCAGGGTTCCTAAAGCTTCGTTACTTGCCCTTACTGGCCAAATTAAGGTAGACTACCATTAGGAAAATTAAAAATATTAAATTTGGAAGATACAATCTCCAAAGAGTTTTAAAGATCGAGTTGTAAAAGTTGAAAAATAAATGGCTTGCATATTTTATGGATTATATTATAAACTGAAACCAAATATCACTGGCAGCATTGGAGAAGGTAAGACTGGGAGGGGGCAGTGCTGGCTTGAAACAGAGGTGCGGGCCCACAGCCGGGATAGCAATAGCCCACTGAAAATAGCGCTTTGGCAGTGATGACAGGTGAATGGTGTGGTACAAGGCTGTGTTGTGACCACGGAAGTGATTAGTGGCCAAAGAAGTCTGAGAATTTGTGACATGACAAATTTTCACTCGGTCTTAAATTTACATTTCTCTTGACTCTGTGCGTGACTCCAGATGCAGCCATTCCTCTTCCTGGTAATCTGTCTGGTCTCTAAATGCTGGTGGTGTTCCATCCGGCTCCCTGGCTGAGAACAGGCCATCCCAGATACCCAAGGATGTGATTGTCATTCCCATGACTCCGTAAATGAGGTGTTACACACCAGTGCACGCAGACCTCATATTAAAATCCCGCAGCACAGTTGGAATTTCAGCCAGGGCTGTCTTCAGAGTCCAAAGCAAGAAGATATCTCTTTAATGAAATTTGATGCAAAACGTGAAGTCTGAAATCAATATTGTGAATCCGGGTTTTATCTAAGTTACGAAGCACCTGGAAGGAGGGAACAGGGATTTTTTGTAAACAAGTTGAATAAATGAAGTATTTTTTAAAAGTTATTTTAGGTCTGAATGGAAACAATAGCATATATTCATTTAAAAGCATCTTTGTAAAAAAATAAAATAAGATAATAAAATAAAATAAAAATAAATCTTTGTAATCATGGTCAGAATTCTGAAACAAATTCCACAGCATAATAAACATTGACATCATTCTATTAATGGTTGAACAAATTGATATTTAATACACAAACCCTATTTTTTTCTAAAAAAAAAGTCCTGTGTTTTGTCAGAAGTTCTCTAGCTTTGGGAAGATAGTTTATAAATAGAAAAATAAAGTGAAATCAGTACAAGACTCATTCTGATTGAAGTGGGGGCTCCACTAGTAAGAATGTTGCAAGACCCAGGCCAAAAGTGAAAACCACAGAACTCTCCGTATTATCCCTTTACAGAGCATCTTCTTGACCAGTGATGAAGACAGTCTGTTCTCTACTAGCTGCAGGAATGCAGCTTTAAAATAAATCTGTTCATTGTTCTGTGTGTCTGTATTTTGTCTCTCCAGCAAGATTTTGGACTGTCCAGGGCCAGCACCATTTGCTCTGTTTCTGTTCTATTTCCCGCTATTTTGGTTGTCAGGATTTCTGGGGATATGGCAGGTGCTTCGGCATTATTTATGCAGCGGGCAAGAGTCAGATTCAGAAAAGAATACATTTTATACCACTTGCCAACTCTAGTTAATTGATAATAGCTTTCTTGACCAAGTTAAGAAAGACTGAGGACGTCTGGCCTCCGCAGAAAGAATACTGTGGCTGGTGGGCACTGTCCACCAAGGGCACAAGAGTGGTGGTACTTCTGCTGCGTTCAGTGCCTGTCCCTGAATCCACCAACCCTGGAGTCACGACGCTTCTGGACTCTCTGTTACATAAGATAAACGTTTACATCTCCTATGTAAGCTACCGTTAATTGATTTTTCTTACATGCAGCTAAGAGCATCCTATCTTACACAGTCTCCTATTCACCAACCCCAGTACTTCAACAGAAGCTTTTTTTTAACTCATAAATTATTTTTTTCCACTTAGGAATTTGTTTTAATGAAGCACCATGTAAGGTACAGGGCTGGAAAAGTTCTCGAATATTGATTCTCCTCCTTCCTAGTTGAGTAACTTCGGTGTGAGTGTTCCTAAAGCTCTCCTGTCTTCTGTTTTCTAACTTCGAAAAAGAGGACATTGTATATCTCACAGATGCTGTGAAAATGATCTAGGTAAGATCCACAAGCTCGTGCAGACAGTGGGCACACATGTAATGCACAGCAGGTGCACCGCCCGGGGAGGTCAGCCTGCTCCCACCTCCCCAGGGAAGTGGAACATCAGCCACTCTGTAAAAACATCCATTTCACTTGGTCACCGGAACTCAGTCGGCATCTCTCCACACGGAGCTCTAGGAGGTCTGGAGCGAGGGGGTGGACAGGCTTTGCCTTTGGACTGGTGGATTTTTTTCATGAAACCGTCAGGTGATCCTGGCATCACATCCCTCTAGCTCTGGTGCAGCCAAAAGGCAATCTAAGCAGGAGAAGAAAGTCAGTGCTAACTAATATGTAATTTGCAAACCTTCTGAGAGTAGATATATTTTATTCTTTGGAAGATTTGGGTCTTATTTTATTACTGGGGCTCCTGATAAATTAAAGAGAGATGAGTTGTTACAGGGCCAAAAGAAACCCTTACATTTAAATTAAAATTTAAGTCTTTTCTGTGTTTGCTGTCAGACCCACAGGGCTTTGTCGGAGGAACTTGAGCTATGTGACACTGTTTTATGTATATATTTTCCTAGTCAGAAAGGTCCTATTGACTTTTTCTGTGAATCTGTTAGTTTGTCACTAGAAGGTTACTCTCTAATATAAAGGAAACAACTGATGCTGTAGGGAGAATGACTTAACATTTAAGAATTGATTCAGCAATGGATAGAATTTCATAACAATGAAGAATGGGCTTCAAAGTCCAGACAGAGCTGCTTGTTAATCCTACCCCTGAACAATGACCTTGAGCAAAGCAGATTGTTAACCTCTTGTAGCCTCTGCTTCCACATCTGTAAAATGAAGATGATGCTTGTGTTATTTAACCATTGCTGTATAAACACCTCCCAAAATTCATGCGCTTAAAAGAATCTTTTTTTTTTTTTTTTTTTTAAATTTCTTCAGCATCTGTGTTTCAGATGAAGTCATCTGCACTTAGTTGGGTGACTCTGCTCAACTTGGCTGGTCATAGCCACATGACGATGGGTTGGCTGGGAGTCAGT